>NC_090295.1:24521532-24822661 GCF_037392515.1 Haliotis asinina
CCTGTTCGTCTGGAACGGAAAGACGCTTTGTTTGGCGCTGCAATTTGTAATCCAGTTCATGGATTACTCCTGATACATCAAATCTCTGATATCACCATTAGCAACCTATGGTACCAGAAAGTTTAAGTAACCCTTATCAGGGTTATAACAGGAAGAGAACCACAGACTTCTTTGGAACAGAGGAACGTGTAGTTTTGGCAGCATCACTTGTACTGTGTTGTTTTGGTTTTGTGTTTGTTCTTTGTTTCAACAATATTCCTGTGACATGACGGTGGTCTCTAAATGACACGACCTGTGACTGGCATCGTGAGCAATTAGAATATGCACCAATCAAGTCAGCGAGCTTCGTATGACACCTGTATGTGTAACCAGGTATGTAACCACGAACAGGGGACCGTGTAACTGTGGCAGCATCACTTGTATTGTGTTGTTTTTGGATTTGCGTTTGTTCTTTGTTTGTTTCATTTTTACCTCAACAATATTCTTGCGATGCACGGTGGGCTGTGAAAAATAATCGAGTCCTCTATTTGACACATCATGAGCATTTAGGATAGTCATCGAGCTTCGTACGACACCATTAGGTCTCTGAATTTCCACCTAACCCGAATTTCATTGAACAAAACGGACAAAGTATTAGGGATACAATGACATATGTTTAACCATGCCAGCTAACCTGACTGCCTTATCCCCTGAGTTACCTATTACGGCATGTGCGGATTGCTGAAAGCCAATTCCATTCCGAATCTTCACCAGAGTACATCGTTGCAGTCATGAATATGGACTGACACTTTTTATGGACAAAAAGTGAAAACACATGTCCTATGTTACGAGAGTGTATTTCCCGTGATTTTGGTTGTTGCTAATTATTACTGTGGTAGTTGTAATTAGGTCACAATATTTAAGGTTTTAGTGTTAGTTATTATGGGTCACATTTCCTACAGAGAATTATTTAAGCGGCATGCCTCTAAGACAGTACTTTAGAGTTACCTCTCTTTGAAACAACAACACCACGAGGCGACCACATTCTAGAGCTCTCCGCGTTAGTGGCGATGGTCGTGTGGGCTTGAACTTTTAGGAAATGACTGAATCATTATATATAAAGGCAACAAATCCGTCAACGTTTGAATCTTCCTAGCCTCCGTCAGACCGCTTGCTGTGTTACATTCTGCATAACTGTTTCTCTCTCGCTTTGGTGATTTAACTACATATTTTGTGATCCATTGCCTTAGATTTTGCCTCACTTGTATTGTATTTGAAATCGGTATAGTGAAATTGACTTGTGACTTTGTATAACTTGCTCTCTCTGCTAATAATACAATTGTGAATGTTTTAGACTTGTCTTTGTTCTGTTTTGCTAGTTCACATAGGATTACATCGTTTGTCAGGGCAAAATTCTTAACCTAACTATTAACATAAAATAATAAACGTGACTGTTATCTCAAAAACCTGTATAATTCCTTGGGTCTGTTGCATTCTATATATTCCATACCTGACAGATAATGTCATGTTGTTAAACAATGCTGTTTGCAGTCTTCATAGTTTTTCGGCATTTGTTCTTGAATTATCTGCTTTTAATGCATTTGCAGTATAGATATCAGATACGTTTTACAAGTGCTATCAATTATCAGTATATATCACTGTATAATTGATTTTGCTCATGTCCAAGTTAAAAGCGGCGCCATTGTTCATATTAGAAGACTGGATTTTATTAAATCGTGTCAGATGAAACACGAACTTCAGTGAAAGGAAGGGAAAACATTGATTCATCCTAAATGTAACATAATTACGTTAACGTGATTCGGTAACAGTCAGACCAGTTATACTCATAACAAATAAAGACAATATATAGTCCATTTGATTCATATACTGATGAAAATAAAACTATCGCGCCATCGTCGATAAATATAATTAAGTTTTGCCCAATTTGGGTCACTCCAGTCTCACAAGGAGCAGCGTTTGTGAGATTCCCCACATGGTGTCTAAACAAACTCTATGTGGGCAGAGTGCATTGGTTAACGATATGTCATGCGTGGTTCTGTGAATGTACTGTAAATGTTTTTCTACTCCTGCATTAACGTAATAAGGTATATTTCCGGTGTTTGAGATACGTATCTATATGGTTACTAGTGCTGTCATCTACATTGTCTAAATGATTCGTATCATAATTGACTTCAGGGGCAATGGGAACATTGTCTGCCTTTCCACCCCGCTGTCTGAGATTTTGCCACTTGTTTTCCCTTTATAGAAAGGTAATCTCAGGTGACATTCCGGAGGAGAGGAACGTATATGTGCATTCATAAATGAATTTGCGTGTGGCATGAACAACAGAAACCATTCGAACCAGTTCAAGATTCTCAAAAGTATTCAAACTTCATGTGACAAAACTCAATATCTGATTTTCACTGTAATTCACAAGCCTACTCTTTTGAGCGTTGCAAAACATTCAAAACAAAGAGGTGCAAGAAGCAGGGTTTACACAGCAAGTCAGTGTTTCGCGTGATTGAATTTTAGACAAACATGAATGTGATAATTCTTTGTATTCCCTGGACCCATGAAGGTCCCGGGGAAGAATAGGCCTTCAGCAACCCATGCTTGCCACAAAAGGGGACTATGCTTGTCGTAAGAGGCGACTAACGGGATCGAGTGGTCATGCTCGCTGACTTGCTTGACACATGTCATCGGTTCCCAATTGCGCAGATCGATGCTCATGTTGTTGATCACTGGATTGTCTGGTCCGGATTCGATTATTTACAGACCGCCGCCACATAGCTGGAATATTGCTGAGTGGGGCGTAAAACTAAACTCACTCACTCTTTGTATTCCCAGCAGAGCATAACTAATACGAGTCTTTATACATATAGACTCACTGAGTGTTCCATTCCTTGGAACTGACATATTCAGGGCATCGGATAATCCTCAACACCCACAATCTGGAATAACATTATTTTTTGAAAATCAGTTTACCTAAAAAATATTATTGCTCATTTTATGAAAGAAATGTTTATAGTAAGACTTTGGTGCATTGGATAATACCCAACACCCACGATCTGGAATCACGTTATCTTTTCATAGGATACATTTGCATGTATCTGAAAATATTATTGTTCAATTTATGTAAGACACCTGTTCATATGACTTGTAAAGTTCCGGTGGATCTGACAACTGATGTGATAATGAGGTTCATGCGAAAACACTGGACTCTTACTGTAGCATATCAACTAATACTTTTAACCATTGTTTCACTCTGTCTATCGGAAATTGTCATTTCATTGAGTGCAATCTTAAACACAATATCACCTGTGAAATCATCGACTATTACCAGAAGAATGGTCTCTCGGGCTTTTATTCTTCTGATCTTTATAGCATGTTCATGTATGTAATTAATACATCCCCCAAGTGTATTGATCACATCCATGGAAGTTAGTGATAACTAAAACACAGTCACCTGTGCTATCCAAGAGAACGTCCCTGTTCTGGGGTTAGAACATTGGCCTATCAACAGCAGATGCCTCATACCAGCGCCATATGGCTTGTGGTGTTGATGCAAAGCACCTCGGAGGCTTCAACATTCTTCTACGCTAAGTGGACACTTGGTCAGCCTGTTCTTATGCAACAGCGCATTGATGTTCCTGAGGAAGACGCCGGTGGTTAACCATGCATCACCTCTTGGAACCTTGGCAATTGTGTTAGCTACTTTTTTGTTATTTGGGTTTGGTCATGAAACATTCTTCCTAACTTTTCCACATTTCATTTCGAAATATTTCACAAAGTTTTGATAGATTACCAAGGCTGTAATCATGACACGTCAAACACATGTTTGGGTTCAAATCCTCAATTTGTCATAATGGAAAGCCACAAAAACATATGGGATATAGAACAAAGTATGAACTTTACATTAAACATGACAACTTATTTCCGTGAAGCAAGGAAGAGAGCTAAGCAATAAAACTAAATTTCTAAGAAGAATCAGTTGTGAGAATGAAAATGAATGCCTCACAGAAGACTGCAACACACCTCACATAGTTGTGGTCATGTTGTGCAAATAGATTTCGTTGCTGCTAAGTGGTACTTGGTACTCGTGTTGTGTTACATAAACCAACAGGCGCCATGAAAGACATATATTGTATGTTTGTTTGCTGTTGATTGTGCTTATGAAAACAACGGAAAAACCTGGACTCATGTGAGTAAGTTTTTGTGCCACTTGTAGCAGTCTTCCGTCAATATTACAGCGAGAATATACAAAATGGGCTTACACACTATACCCATGTGGAGATTGTGGGTTACCAAACTGTCCTCCATGGATTAGAACAGACAGTGTTTAACAAGGAAGTGTCTGTAGAAGTGTCAGCAACGTCAACACATTGTTCTACAAGATTTTTCATTGGCACACACTTTCGTCTAAACTTTGCCACCAAGTTTTCCTGGATATGCTCAAGTCAGATAGTCCACAATACTGACAAGTGGGCAAATCTGGATATGATCAGTGTTGTATACTTGAATGAAAACCGTGTTTTATTGATAGTCAATATTGCTATGTTTGGATGTAGGTACTAACACCGTTAAGAAGCGCCGTTTACATTACATGCTTGATAATGATTTTAGTACCTCAACGGATATGCCGTACTCATGCAATAAAGAAGCTGACTATCCATAGAACTTGGATTTCCTTCGTCCATGCTTAACCTGAACACATCTTGTACACACTAAGAATGGCAACAATGATCAATAATAATCAGATAATTGCATACGAGAACTATTCAGTGAACAATCATTGTCACACAAATGTTGATCAGCACAAACAATATCACAAACAGTTTCAGGAAACATTCCAAACACATTGAACACAGTGACATCACTGCTTCCTTAGCAGTGGCCTATGCTTGAACAATGTTTCGGTGTCAGAAGGCAACAGTCAGCACTATCAAATTGTCAATTTTTCTGAAGGCGTCAGTTCTGTGTTAGCTCTTTATATAACTGTCTAAGCCGTACGGTTTAATGGTGATTTTCCCCCATGTCCAGTGCCATTCAAGTGACATACGATTTTCATAGAAAACCACGTTGACACCAACTGTAGGGCATTGTTGTGACCTATCTTCCCGCTTCACGTCACACGTTTTTTTTTCTACAAAGATTTCAGAGAGTGTCATACAACTCTTGTCAAATGAAGTTCCATGCATCTTACGGATTTTAAAGCCACGGTAAAGTATTCATTTATTGTTTTCATATTGTGAGCTGGGCGACATTTCAAAATGACAATCCGTGAAAAAAAGAACGCTAAATGAAAGCATTTATTATATTTTTTACCATATGTTCCATTGTTTGTTCAAGGGAAAAAGTGACATGTCTTTAAATGGGTTGGGCAGGAAACGTTCGCCGGTAAGTATCACTATCTGATAGCGATAAACACATGGCCATAATACAGTCGGAATCATACAATGAATGTCTTTGAAATATGTCTTGGGAATCTGGAAAGTTTCTTTTAAATCTAATCGTCAAACACGCAGTTAAATCCTTCGAGAAATGTTTAGACAATCAAAAGATTAAACTCGGATACAATCAGATTCGCACAATGAATAAGTCTTAGGAACATAGAAAATGTCTTTTGAAATTCATCATGAAAACATTCATCATGAAATCATTTGAGAAATGTTAAGACAATCAGATAATAGACTACACGCACACACACGCAGCTAGTCAGCTAGGAATTTCACGCACGTCGTACAATGAATCGAGAAATTAGTCCCAGTTGTAGTATTTGCAGGCCGTTGTCGTATGGCCCGGATATAGTTGAATGTGATGGAAAGCTGAACGGCAGGAAACGTTCACCTGTAAGTGATGATATCACTATCTGTTACTGATAAAGACATGGCCATGATACAATTGGAATCGTACAGTGAATATGTCTTTGGAATAACGAAAGTGTTTCAACCGTTTTAACTCACCACCAAATACGGAGCCAGATCATTCGAGAAATGTTATGAAAATCAGTGGTGCCAGATAATCCACAATACCAAAAGGTGCGCTATATTTTCGCTGGATTAAGTCCAACTTAGTTAAACTCATGCCACTTATAAACATACTATGATTCATTTACAATCTTCAAAACATAGAAAAACATGTATCTGGTGTAAAAGTAGACATTCTCATGGACTATCGTGTAGTTCGCCCATGCACAGATTTTTCAGTATCGCTCTAAATTAGCCGAATTATGTCGAAATGAGTTAAAATTTGTGTCGTGATACTCATAAATGTACTTTCATTCATTTACAACTTACATAAGATGGAAAAACATGTATTTTGAGTAAAAGTAACATTCTGAGTTTTCTAAAGGATTTTCTTTTTTCTCCTTTTTCATCACCCTTAACATCTGAATATTTAATTTTCTGAAATTCCTCGTCAGAGAGTGGCCACAAGGCGCAAAGTTTCTTGGCGTTTGTGAGTCCAAAATTAAATCATGACGTGTTATTTTTTTCCTGTGAAATTTGGTCACACGAACTCTTGATCTTTTCGCTAATTGGTCACTGTGTTACACTGGTTACTGTGTTATTTGGTCTTGTAAGCTTGGAAATCAAATACCTTTGATAGAATATATACCGAACATACACGACGTTTTACACGATATTACATTATATACATATCACATGCATATCATTCGTTTAACAGTAACAGGCGCTGAGACGAAGTACAACATCTGTGTACGGTGAAACGTGCAACCCTTCCGTTGTGGATCAGGAGTTGAGTTGAGTTGAGTTGAGTTGGGCTTTCCGTCACGTCGACATTATTCCAGCCATATAGTGACGAGATCAAGTTTGCATTTATTACCGTTCTTAAGGAAGGCATTCTGGACGGCACACTCAGAGTCGGAGAAGATCTGATGGGGTTTAAAATCCTTCTTTAGTTACAGACTGTTACTATGATAAAGTCCGGATCAATGACACACATTATACAGTTCATGCGTCCTAAAACCTGTTTGACAGAACAAAGAGCATCCAGTTCTGAACGCTACCCATTTGATTTGTTTAATGTAATGGTACTATATGTATACAGCCATGTTTCCAAAAAAGACAAAATTCGCTTATCATTAGACATTTTTATTAATCTCCACAATTGGCGCCATTGTAATTTAGCTGTAGTACTTTTTCAGATTATTTCTAACAACCTCATATCTTGCTGTATTACCCCAAGGGTAAAGCAGATCATAACATATGTTTTTTTAACATAAGCACAGCATGTACATTTTAAACTTCAGTCACTTAAGGAATGTGACAGAATCCTGACACAGGTTTCTACTCCGAGGACCCTGGTTTGATTTACGATTGGAAACTTAAAACTAAAGTTTCATATTGACGAAAAACTGTGTCAAATATGCAGCTGATGATCTCGTTCACTAAATGCACGTGCCAGTTTATCATCATACGGACTGCTCATGCTGTTGATTTATGGGCCAATTAATTTAATACCAATTCTGCAAAAAGACAAACCGACTTTAACAGCTTTCCGGAATCTTTGTTATGAAGAAATAGCCTGTGGATACATCTGCGTTACATCATCCCCGAGTACATGGATAATATATGCCTTCATTTACCTGTAAAGAACCTCCTTGTCATAGCAATCGTTTTTAGTTGAACGGGGAGAAATTACTTGGCGAGTAATTACGAGGAAAACAAACCATATGACATCATGACAGGAGACAGAATGACAGTGAACTCAACGGACACCTTGGATTCTGTATCTTCTGGTCCAGTTATTGACACAATTTCTGACTTGATTGGTTGCATTTAACATGGAAGGTGGTCTAATTCATTGTGCAACGCCATGTAATTGCTTCCACCTTCCCAGTGATGGCAACAGGAGAAATTCCAAAGGAATTTTCAGCAAGGCAAATATTAATATCATTACATGGCAACTGGTACTGGGTTTCCCAATGAAGGCTTAAGGTAAACGCTTTTTCAGCAGTTCAGAGCTATAAAGACATTTTTTGACTGATCTATGGGCCCAATGTATTCTGCTAATAGGAGCATGGTAGACAAATATCCAATTCAAAAGATCAGATAGGAGGGGCTCCCTAGGGTGGATTCGCAATCAGAATCTATAATATGTCTGAAGCGATGGGAGTCTGGATGTGTTGGTGCATTGATTTCTATATTACATCCTCACTGAGGAATGCGGAGGTAAACTCAATTATCAGCTGGTACTGATCAGTCCGACTTAAGATCTGCAGTAATTGGTGTTAATGTGTTGTTGCTTCATTAAACATTTAGTTCAATATCTTCCCTCCGAATTTGCATTCTAACAAGCAACATGTATGCGGAGCTTCCATTGGGGTTGACCCCAGTCAGTTCAGGGTGATCAGCGGAACACGGTAGTTGGACTGAGAGTTGTTTTGTGGATAGATTTCGGTATTACCTTGTATTGTCAAGCTGTGTCGTACAGCAGCATCCCATATCCTGATAGAAGGGGAACTCGGATACAATCATTCTGATCTATGGTTTTAATTATCAATGGTTCGTTCACCAGAAAGCTGGTGAGTGAATGAGTGAGTATGGTTTACCCACTCTAAGCTCTATTTCAGCAATATCAAGGCGGGAGACAATAGAAATAGACTTCAATATGGGGAATCGAACCCGTGTCATTTGTGTGAGGAGCGAACTCCTTAACCACTTGGCTATCCCATCGCCCCCTTTCACCATAGAAGGATGGAGATGAATCTTATATAACCTGGTGTTCGAACCTGTGATCATATATATCCATGGATAACCTTTGTATTGCGAATTGCGACACCTTAGGCAACTGGGCCACCTGCTGGTAGTATTAAGCCTTAATTGCACTGATTATGTAAGGATCGTGTAAGTTCCTGCTCGTTTGTCGCGGCAATTTGTTATCCAATTCATGATTTACTGCCTCAACTCTCTGATATCACCGCTGACAGTCTATATATACTAGAACGTAACCCTTATCAGAGCTATAAGAGGACCATTGAATTCTTTTGAAACAGGGGCACTTGTAATTCCTGCAGCAACACTTGTGTTGTCTTGGGTTTGTGTTTGGTCTTTGACTGAAATCGTGAGCAATTAAAATATTCACCTGTCAAGTCAGCGAGCTTCGTATGGCACCTGTATCTTTAACCACGTCAGCTAACCTGACTACCGGATCCCCTTAATCACCTATTACGACAAGTATGGGTTCCTGAAAGCCAAGTTCCATTCCCAATCTTCATCAGAGTAAATCTAATATGCAACCATGAATATGGACTTGGACTGGCACTTTTTAAGTACAAAAAATGAAAACATATGTCTTGACTACTAACATAAAACAATAAATGTGACTGTTATGTTAACAACCTGTATCACTCTTTGTGTCTGTTGCATGTTATTTTACAGTCTGCATAGTTATCCGGCCCTTGTTCTTGAATTATCTACTTTTAATGCATTTGCAATATAAATATCAGATACGTTTTATCTGCTATCAATTATCAGTATACATCAATGTATAATTGATTTTGTTCACGTCCAAGTTAAAAGTGGCGCCATTGTTCATATTGGAAGACTGAATTTTATCAAATCGTATCAGATGAAACAATAACTTCAGTGCAAGGAAGGGAAAACATTGATTCATCCTAAATGTAACATAATTACGTTAACGTGATTCGGTAACAGTCAGACCAGTTATACTCATAACAAATAAAGACAATATATAGTCCATTTGATTCATATACTGATGAAAATAAAACTATCGCGCCATCGTCGATAAATGTAATTAACTTTTGACCAACTTGGGTCACGCCAGTCTCACAAGGAGCAGCGTTTGCCAGGCCCCACAGATGGTGTCTCAACAAACTGTATGGGATCACAGTACATTGGTTTACAATATGTCATGCGTGGTTCTGTGAATGTACTGTAAATGTTTTTTTCTATTCCTGCATTAACGTAATAAGGTATATTTCCGGTGTTTTAGATACGTATCTGTATGGTATAAATTTAGTATTGCTGTCGTCTATAATGACTAAATGATTCGCATCGGAATTGACTTCCGGGGCAATGGGAACGTTGTCTACCTTTCCTGTTCCAGCAGATAATTCAAGAAAACGGGCAGAATAATTATGAAGACTAAAATAACATGCAACGGACACAAGGAATGATACAGGTTCTTAAGATAACAGTCACATCACTGTTTTCCCTTTATAGAAAGGTAATCTCAGGTGACATTCTGGAGCAGAGGAACTTATATATGACACGGTGTGTATATGTGCATACATAAATGAATTTGCGTGTGGCCTGAACAACAGAAACCATTCGAACCATTTCAAGATTCTCAAAAGTATTCAAGCTTCATGTGACAAAACTCAATATCTGATTTTCACTGCAATTCACAAGCCTACTCTTTTGAGCGATGCAAAACATTCAAAACAAAGAGGTGCAAGAAGCAGGGTTTACACCTGATTAAATTTTAGACAAACATGAATGTGATGTTTCTTTGTGTTCCCAGCAGAGCATAAGTAATATGAGTTTTTCTACATATGGTCTCACTGAGTGTTCCATTCCTTGGAACTGACATATTCAGGGCATCGGATAATCCTCAACACCCACAATCTGTAATCACTTTACTTATTGAAAATCAGTTTACCTAAAAATTATTATTGTTCATTTTATGAAAGAAATGTTTATAGCAAGACTTTGGTGCATTGGATAATATCCAACACCCACGATCTGGAATCACGTTATCTTTTCATAGGATATATTTGCATTTATCTGAAAATATTATTATTCAATTTATGTAAGACACCTGTTCATATGACTTTTAAAGTTCCGGTGGATCTGACAACTGATATGATAATGAGGTTCCTGCCAAAACACTGGACTCTTACTGTAGCATATCAACTAATACTTTTAACCATTGTATCACTCTGTCTATCGGATATTGTCATTTCATTGAGTGCAATCTTAAACACAATATCACCTGTGAAATCATCGACTATTACCAGAAGAATGGTCTCTCGGGCTTTTATTCTTCTGATCTTTATAGCATGTTCATGTATGTAGTTAATGCATCCCCCCAAGTGTATTGATCACATCCATGGAAGTTACTGATGACTAAATCACGGTCACTTGAGCTATCCAAGGGAACGTCCCTGTTCTGGGGTTAGAACATTGGCCTATCAACAGCAGATGCCTCATACCAGCGCCATGTGATTTGTGGTGTTGATGCAAAGCACCTCGGAGGCTTCAACATTCTTCTACGCTAAGTGGACACTTGGTCAGCCTGTTCTTATGCAACAGCGCATTGACGTTGCTGAGGAAGACGCCGGTGGTTAACCATGCATCACCTCTTGGACTACCTTGGTAATTGTGTTACTCGTAACTACTTCTTTGCTATTTGGGTTCGTCGTGAAACATTCGTCCTAATTTTTGCACATTTCATTTCGAAATATTTCACAAAGTTTTGATAGATTACCAAGGTTGTGATCTTGACACGTGAAATACATGTTTGGGTTCAAATCCTCAATTTGTTATAATGGAAAGCCACAAAAACATGAGGGATATAGAACAAAATATGAACTTTACCTTAAACATGACAACTTATTTCCGTGAAGCAAGGAAGAGAGCTATGCAATAAAACTAAATTTCTAAGAAGAATCAGTTGTGACAATGAAAATGAATACCTCACAGAAGATTGCAACACACCTCACATAGTTGTGGTCATGTTGTGCAAATAGATTTCGTTGCTGCTAAGTGGTACTTGGTACTCGTGTTATATTATATAAACCAACAGACGCCATGAAAGACATACATTGTATGTTTGTTTGGTGTTGATTGTGCTTATGAAAAAAAATGATTGTGCTTATGTCCAGGAAAAACCTGGACTCATGTGATTATGGTTTAGTGAGTGAGTAAGTTTTTGTGCCACTTGTAGCAGTCTTCTGTCAATATTACAGCGAGAACATACAAAATGGGCTTACACACTATACCCATGTGGAGATTGTGGGTTACCAAACTGTCCTCCCTGGATTAGAACAGACAGTGTTTAACAAGGAAGTGGCTGTATAAGTGTCAGCAACGTCAACACATTGTTCTATAAGATTTTTCATTGGCACACACTTTCGACTTGTCTAAACCTTGCCACCAATTTTTACTGGATATGCTCAAGTCAAATAGTCCACAGTATGGATATGCTCAGTTTTAGATGTTGTATACTTGAAGGAAAACCATGTTGTATGGATAGTCAATATTGCAATAAATGCTATGTTTGGGTGTAGGTACTAACACCGTTAACAAGCACCGATAACATTACATGCTTGATAATGATTTTAGTACCTAAACGGATATGCCGTACTCATGCAATAAGGAAGCTGACTATCCATAGAACTTGGTTTTCCTTCGTCCATGCTTAACCTGAACACATCTTGTACACACTATGAATGACAACAATGATCAATAATAATCAGATAATTGCATACGAGAACTATTCAGTGAACAATCATTGTCACACAAATGTTGATCAGCACAAATAATATCACAAACAGTTTCAGGAAACATTCCAAACACATTGAACACAGTAACATCACTGCTTCCTTAGCTTCACCATGCAGCTTAGCAGTGGCATATGCTTGCACAATGTTTCGGTGTCAGAAGGCAACAGTCAGCACTATCAAATTGTCAATTTTTCTGAAGGCGTCAGTTCTGTGTTAGCTCTTTATATAACTGTCTAAGCCGTACGGTATAATGGAGACTCTCCCCCATGCCCAGTGCATGTCCAGTGCCATTCAAGTGACATGCGATTTTCATAGAAAGCTACTTTGACACCAACTGTAGGGCATTGTTGTGACCAATCTTTCCGCTTCATGTCACACAAACCAGTGCTCCGCTTGGTTCTTTTACAGTTTTTTTCTACAAAGATTTCAGAGAGTATCACACAACTTTTGCTCAAATGAAGTTCCATGCATCTTACGGATTTTAAGGCGACAGTGAAGTATTCATTTATTGTTTTCATATTGTGAGCTGGGCGACATTTCAACATATTAATAAGTGAAAAAAGACGTTAAATGAAAGTATTTATTTTGTCTTTTACTATGTGTTCCAATGTTTGTTCAAGGGAAAAGGTGACATGTCTTTATATGGGCTGGGCAGGAAACGTTCGCCGGTAAGTATCACTGTCTGATAGTGATAAACACATGGCGATAATACAATCGGAATCATACAATGAATGTCCTTGAAATATGTCTTATACGCAAGATAACCCACAATAACAAAATACTTTCGCTGGATTCGGTCAAAGTGAGTGGTCTTGTAAGCCTTTCTATTATTTATTTATTTATTTATTTATTTATTTATTTATTTATTTATTTATTTATTTATTTATTTATTTATTTATTTATTTATTTATTTATTTATTTATTTATTTGTTTGTTTGTTTGTTTGTTTATTCTGCTTTTTCATCGTTAGTATCCTTAATAACTGAATATTTTATTTCATATCCCTCGTCAGAGAGAGGCTACAGTGCGCAGAGTTTCTTGACGTTTGTGGTCTCATGAACTCTTGACCTTCGCGCGAATAGGTTACTGTGTTATACTGGTTACTGTGTTATTTGGTCTTGTAAGCTTGGGAATCAAATACCTGTGACAGGATATGTACCGAACATACACGACGTTTTACACGATATTACATTATATACATATCACATTAACAGCAGCTGAGACGAAGTACAACATCTGTGTACAGTGAAACGTGCAACCCTTCCGTTGTTGAGTTGAGTTGGGGCTTTACGTCAAGTCGACATTATTCCAGTTATATAGTGACGAGATCAACTTTGCATTTATTACCGTTCTTAAGGAAGGCATTCTGGACGGCACACTCAGAGTCGGAGAAGATCTGATGGGGTTTAAAACCCCTCTTTAGTTTGTTATTACAGACTGTTTCTATAATAAGGTCCGGATCGGTGACACAGATTAAACTGCTTGTTCATGAGTCCTAAAACTTGTTTGACAGAACGAAGAGCATCCAGTTCTGAACGCTACCCATTTGATTTGTTTAATGTAATGGTAATGTATGTGTACAGCCATGTTTCCAAAAAAAACACAAAATTCGCTTATCACTAGACATTTTTATTAATCTCCACAACTGGCGCCATTGTAATTTAGCTGTAGTACTTTTTCAGATTATTTCTAACAACCTCATATCTTGCTGTATTACCCCGAGGGTAAAACAGATCATAACATATGTTTTTTTACATAAGCACAGCATGTACATTTTAAATTTCAGTCACTTAAGGAATGTGACTGATTGTGAACCCTGACACAGGTTTCTACTCCGATGACCCTGGTTTGATTTAGGATGGAAAACTCAAAACTGAAGTTTAATGTTGACGAAAAACTGTGTCTAATATGCAGCTGATGATCTTGTTCACTAAATGCACGTGTGTCAGCTTATCATCATACAAACTGCATAGTACAAAACTGAGACCTGTAAGGATCCGGGTTAGAATTAATCTTTGGGGACCCATTTTTGTCCCAAGAGTTGACTGACGAGATCGCCTGGTCACCTGCCAGCGTATCCCATTTGCTAAAGTTGATAGTCATGCTGCTGATCACTGGATGGTTTAGATTCGATCATTTACAGACCGGCATGCTCAGAGACGTGGCATGTTGCTTAGAGACCTCACATACTGAAGTGCAGCTTGTTACATTACTGTGAGACGTGACGTCGCCGTGAGACCTGACATACCGCTGTTAGACCTGCCATATCGTTGTGACACGTTCTATATTGCTGTGAAGTGTAGCATGTTGATGTGCAACTTGACATGTTGCTGTGAGGTGTGACGTGTTGCTGGGTAGCGCGTGTTTCTGTGTAAAAAATGGCATGATGCTGCGAACTCATGTCTGTAATCAACGAAACATGTCATGAAATGTATCGTGGTTCTGCACAACTGTTTTGTTGAGATTATTCGTGTTGTGTTACCTAACATCTGTCTGTCTAACTTGGCATGTTGCCGTGTGACCAAACTCATGTGTTGCGTGGTGTGTTGCGTGATTTATATAACCTGGTCTTTATTTGCGGGAAATGGCGTAAACATGCCATGATATTATTATAGGACATGTAGATAGTGTACATATCCACGCAGCTACTCCATTCTCAAGTATTTTGACCTTAGATCACTGGATGTCAGTCTCAACGGCACATCGTATTATCAATCTCAACTCCCTGGGGATCATACACCCTTGGTGCCACACGGCAGGAGTTATTGTAGCTTTCTCATGCTTACGAAGTACCCATTCACAACTGGGACACATTTAAATATAGTCACAGTATTTTGCCCAAGTTAACTGCACGTTGCTGTACCCGCAACAAAGTATTTACACGTATTCACGTGGCCACCACGTGGCCATTTACCATCGGATTCGCGGGTTCTTTGCAATGCATAGGGTTGTGTACTGTACACACTAGGGGTTGTGTACTGTACACACTAGGGGTTGTTACAGCTCTGAAAGAGTCTGCACACAAAGGTAACTCCAGTGTGGGTTCGATCCCGACAGCTCGTGATCAAGTTTGCTGGACATATCTGTGACGTCGGTAACATAACGTTTTGCGATGTAACATGACATACTGCTGTGGTTTGTACCTAGTTGCAGTGTCAAATGACTAGTTGACTTGTTGCTGTTAAAATTTTCAGATTGCACCTCGACATGCTCCTTGTATGGTATTGATCTTAACGCTGCTTGTAAGGTGATATATTGGTGTGTCCTTAAACGTGTTGCTGTGTTCAGTATCATTCGGTCTTGTATCTCGACGTCTTTCAACGTGACCTGACTCGTGGCTGTATAACGTGCCATTCGCTCTTGTATCTCAACGTGTTGCAATGTGACCTGACTTGTTACTGTGTACCGTGTCGTTCGGTCTTGTACCTCGGCGTTTTGCCGCGTGACTTGATAGTGAATAACATAAGACGTTGTGTAACTTGTGCTGGGACGATGTAGCTCCACGTGTTCTTTGTGACGTAACTGGATCATATGTAATGCTGTATAACGTAACATATTGATTTATAACGTGACATGTGTTTTTAGGGTTCGTTTGTTTGATATGTCGTCCTACATCTAGATTCGATTCTACTTCAAATGAAATTATGAACTAAACTTGCTTTGTTTGTGCGTCGTCTTTTAACTTTCATGACAGCCATGTCAAGACCGATCAATACAACACAAGGATTTCCATGATGTTCTGCCATAGATAACTTGTAGATTCCTTGTCGGGTAAAGACACTTGTACATTACGATGCACCGGGGTTCCAATGGACTTTCCAATGACAGCTGTGTTGTACATTTCAAAACATCAACTGGAAATAGGCCGGGGAAATATCAGGGCAAGTAATTTTGTAAGTGCAGTTGTACTAGAGCACACTAGCAAAAGTTGTTTCCTCCCCTGTGCCCGGAATCGTTTCGAACAAAAACACTTTCCTCACGAGGCACTGCACGTTCAACAAGTGCTTCCGTTTAGGGCAGAGTCGAAACTCTGGAGTGTGTTGGGTAGCCCTGTGGTTAAACCGTTCGCTCGTCACGCCGAAGGACCCGGTTCAGTTTCACAGGGGTACAATGTGTGAAACCCATTTCGGATGTTATAAGCAACACCATGGATTGGATATTGTTAAAAACGGCGTAAAACTAAACTCACTCCGTGTATTCTTGCAGATCAAGCTTTCTTTCGACTAAATGGACTCACCCACTCACTGAAATACGTTTACCCTGCCAAAGACTCACAGCGACCAACATCTTTGAGCTGGTCATTCTGGACACACTTCAAACACCGCAGTTCACAAACAACAATAACTTACATAAATATATAAATGCATAATAACATAAATACAATGATACCAGGTTTGGCGAGCTGGCCACACCCTCCCTGCAACACGTGTCATAAGGCAGCTTCCAACAGAAGTTATCTCACGACAAGGTCCAGAACATAGTCCATTTGTAACTTCTCGTCCCTTTTCGTAAGCGCTCTCAGGTTACGGAAAGGGACGAGTAGGTCTTTCAGGTTATGGACAGGGACAAGTAGTTACAAATGGGACACAGTCCTGCTTAAAGTTAGACGTGTCATTTGTAAGAACGTCAGTCAAAACGAACAAAATGCTACAAACGTATATTCAGACCGCGGACGACAAAAACTGTAAATATAAGGAGGAAATCAACATAATTTAACATACATTTTATTCAGCAATTTCAGAGGTACAAAAGATCACGGAAATCTGCCAAACCTTTGTACATGTTTTTGAAGAGGAGAGCTCGATGTTGTTATGGACCGGAAGTGAGATGAAATGGAAACGAGGCTTACTGAGGGCACATGTCTTTGAAAACAGAAATATCACATGAAAGTCTTTTTTTCGGAACTGTTCTCACAATTTCACTCGTCACTGCTGTAATAAACGTTTCAGCTTTCCCAGAACGTTTTTATTCACTGTCTGAAAAGAAAAGTGTGAGTTAGTTCAAATGATTAACAAATAAAAAATACTACCTACAAAAGAATGGGATAACAACTAACAATAGATGCACATGTTGGTAGAGACGTTCAATGATATGACGGCAAGGATAATTCATGTTCCTTTGACAACATCGGGGATTGTATTAACAAATGAACACTGTATATTCCTTACGTCTCAACAGAGAAGGGGCGGTGGAATGGCCGTGTGATTAAATCGTTAGCTCGTCACGCCGAAAGCCCCGTTTTCATTCCCCACCTAGGTACATTGTATGAAGCCTATTTCTGGTGAGCCCTGTCGTAATATTGCTGAAATATTGCTAAACGCTTCGTAAAATCTCACTCCACGTAGAAACTTCGTATACTTTTACTGGCAGAACGATCAAACTATTTCATGTCACCCGAGACACGCGGATGTTTAATATTCGATTTTGACTTTACCGGACCTATGGTCTATCATCATCTCGATGAATCGATTATGAGGACATACACTTAATGGTCAAACCTGATGCAAACACCACCGATCAATTTAGCTCCAAACCGAAAGCAACATATTTCCATGTTATCGTTTTGTAAACCCCGCACATGTCGTAAATCGTTAGTGTTTTACGACATAGTTTGTGTCAATCGGTCAAGAATGATCAAGTCACTTCCCTATGTGTCTCTGATAACGAATAAGTGTGTCCTTGACTCTGATATTAATCTAGCAAGTTAAATACTCAACTAACCACTTTTTCAATAAATTTCGTGATTTTTAACAATACTTTATGACTTTACGGAAATAGACACAAGCCCTTAATACAGATCAGCGGATATTTTTTTAAAGAAATGATTCAGCTAGTGAAATGCCCAGGTATATAAACGCAATGAGTATATGACGGAGATGGAGACTTTGATTCCTCTAGAATCATGTTTGACAGCTCGTGTAGCACAAGAGTCATTTCACATGCGGATCACGGAGGACTGATTGGAAACTGACCCTGTCAACGTCAATCGCGAAATGGGAAAAAAAGAAACTCAATTAAATGGGATTTTGAATTCCCTTGCCCTGGGTAAGCGAAAATGCAAATATGAAGACGCTAATCGCGACACGGTGTCTAATAGATTACATTTTAAATGAAGGTTATGCTATAGAAAAAATACTAGGAGCACCACTCATTGCATGGCAATGAATAAACGTATGACGAATACACATGGAGCATTTGCCATAATGTATTTATGAATTATTCAGGAAATCGATGAGTGTGTGGGGTACACACACATTATTGGGCGGCAGGTTTCATCATGATATGAGCTCACGTTCAGAACGTTAGGAATGAGGAATATGTACAGACCCGTGCCACTTTATTGTTGCTTTGGGAACGATGATAATATACGCTTAATCGAACTTGCATGGTCTATGTTACCTGTCACTTAAAGTAACTGTGTTTTAATACTTAGTGCAATATTTAACAGTTGACGTATATAATCCACCTGAACACCTTACAGCTTTCAAGGTGATTGAAGTTAGGATCCCCAGCAACCTTAACTGATTTCGAAGAGCGACAAAATGGATAACACTGTTGACTTTGTGTCATCGGATCCTACTGCCAGTACAAGTGTGTAAAGGGAGGAAAGTGTTTAAATTGCACATTCATTCAAGTCTGTTTTACTGTCAAGGATTTCGCCCCGTGAAGGTCACGGGGTAGAATAGGCCTTCAGCAACTCATGCTTGCCACAAAAGGCGACTATGTTTGTCGAAAGAGGCGACTAACGGGATCGGGTGGTCAGACTTGCTGACTTGATTGACACATGTCATCGGTTCCCAATTGCGCAGATCGATGCTCATGTTGTTGATCACTGGATTGTCTGGTCCACAATCAGGACCATATAGATGCAGTATTGCTGAGTGCGGCGTAAAACTAAACTCACTCACTTCAAGGATTTCAACTGATCGCGTTAGTGACTGAATGAGTGATGTAGTTTTACGCCGCACTCAGCAATACTGCATCTATATGGCGGCGGTGAGTAAATAAACCAGTCTGGACCATGCAATCCACTGATCAAGAGCATGGCCCTCAACTTGCGCACCTGGAAACCGATAACGTGTCAACCAGTCAGAGAGTCTGACCACCCTATCCCGTTAGATGCCTCTTCCGACAAGCATTGGTTACTGAAGGCCAATATTGTAACCCATAGCTTCAGGGGTGATCACGCTATTGATGATTTTTGCCTGTTTTGGGAATCTCATTATGACTTTAAATCTTGTTAAATAGGACTGTCTGAGAAATTTGAAGGGAAATATCTCTGTGCATTTCTTCTGTCTAAGAATTACCTTTAAGGACTCTGTGTAATGCTATAGAGTATGGGAAAGTATTAAGCATGTATGGCACGGGTGGCACAGTAGGCTGTCACATTTTGCCGTGCAGAGTTGCGTCCCTCCAGTTCATTTGTTCATGCCACAAACGTTTTTATGAGATTGTTTTAATGACGCATGGGGCGATGAGGAAACCCGGTGGTTAAATGTCCACTCGTCACGCTAAAGACCTGGGTTCGATTCCCACATGGGTACATGGTGTGAACCTATTTCTGGTGTCCCCTGCCGCGATATTGCTAGATATTACAAGAAGCAGCGTAAAGTATAACTCAGTTTAATTACTGTCTTTATAAGGCAAGATATGGCCTTTCAACGATAATTATTTATTTTGAGTATGGCAATGACATAACTTATGTAAAACGCCCACAGCACTTTACCTGGGGTTTATAACACTCCGGCAAACACATAGAATAAATAACTCCGTCAGGTTTTGTGTCAACTGTTTCTTTCAATCCAGAACAGCAGACGTTTCCGGTTTGACATATACTCCTCACTTCCGGCTTCCCTTCGTCGCCTACGACCCACTCGTTTTTAAGTCCCATAGTGCAACACGCGTCACTTCCGGTGGTCTGTTGTCCCGATCTGCCCATTCTGGGGAATGCTAAATATCCCTGAAGAGAAACCGAAGACACTTTGTTAGTACGAACACGTACGTAAAACATGACATCGTCCCATCATACATGACGATGTCCCTGTCAAGACCTACATTTGAGGATGCATCTTTTCCAAAGGAGCGAAACTAGTTTGCCTAAGAGCCCCAGTAGAAGCGATGCCTCTTCTCATGTTTGCCTTGCTGTAAAAGAGAAATGACATTAATTTCAAAGACATAAATCAGATGTAGATATGAAAGCATATAACAGGTTATCCATTTTTAATCAAGACCAAAACAAAGTGTATATACTGACATGGACGAACATCATTTGAAAACACATTGCGTACAAGAGGCAAATGTGAACTTTATAAAAACCCCTAGATTTCTTAAAATAAGTACTTTTTTCAGCTTATTTGCTTAGCAGGTAACTGTACACGTATATAAGACACACATGTACACAAGACACACACGTACGCAGAAACGGACACATAGAGACAGTACATACAGAAACATACATGAAGAATTAGGACACATTCCAGAAAATGTTTGTTGTGAACGCCGCACTCAGAATTATCCTAAAGTCATGAATATGATAACGGCCTCTAAAGAGTAATGCGCGTGTCTGGATCATACGATCAAGTGATAGATAATGGGAACGCCGACGTGCATCATCGGGGAACGTTGATTTAACTACGTCACTGGGTTGGAATGTCTCATCTCTTTAGTAGCTTCTGGACCGGTCGGGTAGCGTAGTGGTTAAAGCATCTGCTCGTCACATCGAAGACCCACGTTCGATTTTCCATATTGGTACAATGTGTAAAGCCCTTTTCTGGTGTCCCCCGCCTTGATATTGCTGGAATATTGCTGAAAACGGGGTAGGACCATACTCGCTCACTCACTCACTCATGTGCTTACTATTCCATGTAGTAAATATGTTCCTATTTTTCTGTATTTTCTCTGTAGTAAATGGTCTATCGACTGGACACATAAACACACAATATTTCAACACAAATGATATATGTTGGACAAACATGACATTGACAGATCTGACACGGACATTCTGCAATTTGACGCAAACAAAACATGTTTCCTTCCTTCGGGACATTAACACCTTCTGTCCTTGCGCCGAAACCCCTTCTGCTGAATACACAGAAAAGTATCGGAGGGCTTCTGAGAAAGGACGGGTCTCGTTGTTGTGATCTCCCATTGGATATGAAAGTTAAAGACAAAAAGAAATACTCGGTACACAGAACACAGGCGAAAAGGAATTATAAATTTTCATTTCATTAAGCTTTACAGTCTGGTCTATTCAGCATATAGACATCTATATATCTTGTAATCATATGTTCCGGTGATGTTCTGTCTTGGAAAAATATGCCATGCCTAGTGGTTTTCATATCCATATACCTCTGCCATAATCTAAACGATCAAACCTACACTCGAAAGTCTTTACAAAATTAAAATGATAACGCTTGGTGCTCACGAAAGAAATGCGTATGTCGTGCTTTGCTCGTATCACATTTGAACAATGTTTGTCTCATGCATTAACGGTACATCCTTTTATATTTGCATCTCCTTTTGCTCCGTATTTTGAAAGTTATATTTGCATCACAATAATGTCAACCTTAATCCAAGTCAAGGGAAGTGTATTTATATACAAAGTAAATGTTGTTATGCCTGTGGCAACAATTTCCTTGGTTTTAGTCCTCTTCCTCCGTTCTATGTACTAATGTAGGTCTGGTTTAGAGCACTCTCAAAATGGTATGAGGATTTAGTATCTGGAACGGTTCGTGAAGAAAGTGGGATTTTCTGGTGGTTTAAATTATAAAACTCCTATTAGTTCTAAATCACACTGAGTAAATGATGGGTATGATATTTAACAGGAGATATTATTCTGTTTATGTAAAAAAGCTGAGGGATTTTCAAGCCCAAATTTTCCATAAATAGATCTGGTTATTTTTTACAAGAATATACTCATGGAAACGAATAAAGGAACACATGAAAGTGTAACTGCTCCTTTATTCTTTTCAAAATTTCTTTCACAGTTTTGCATTGCACTGTGGGTGACGTTCTGGAATTACTAAAAGGCACACCTGTACTTTCATGTGTTCCCTTAATTTGTTTCCACGAGTATACTTATATCTTAGAATCGTGATGTCACTAAAAACGTATTGTCGTTGTGACACAAGTTTGTTATCTCGATTTTTTATTGTAAACGTAGGTTCAAAATCTTCATCATAATTGGTTTGCTGAAATATAAACTCAGTGGTTGATGTTAACATCATACAGCAAAAGAAGGGCATGGAACAGATACTGTGTTACTAAAATAAGAGCTATCCAATCCGTATCTGTTGATGTCCTTCTTTATTCTTTGTTGATGGTATCATCCTCTCGTACAGACATGCACCTGTGAAAGAAAATGTTAACTGACAAAATCACTGTGATGAAATTTAAATGTTTCATCGTTGCACATGCACCGATTGACGTCATACCGATCGACCCTCCGATTGCAATCGTTTCCGGGGCATAGGAAACGGAAGTCCGTCTTTACTGCGAAACTGAAGTAGCTGAAATCGAAATTGTGGAACAGGACATGATACGAATTTGGACACAATAATATTTCCCTTCTTTGGAAATGCGACACACATCATTGCAACACAAAACGGTTATATATTTACCAAACTTTAAGCGTTAACTATGTCACGAGTTATACACTAATATCCGTTCTTCAAGTTAAAAAAAGTACATGTATATTTCTTGGTGCAGAAGGTGGTGTGACTCTACTCTATCTGTGAATAGATTGTGCATTATCTATTCGTGAAATTCTAGTATCTTTGTAGGCATTCTGGAATCAGGCAAGAATATTTATTGTGATTGCGCTGTGCAATGGGGTTTGGTCACACCAAATTACTTTGCTTCTGTCAAGAAAATAAGCAAAGAGAAGAATCTCAAATTTGTGATTCCTAATTTGAGGTGGGACAACCAGACTCCCTAGCCGTGACCGTGCTTCTGTGTCTGGCGGTAAGCGTTTCTGACCGTCATCACTTCCAGCCACGAGGAGCTCAATTGTATTGATATGACTGTAATACTGTTCAAATCCGTGACTAACTTCTCATTCACCCACACACACAATTACCATCAGATTTACGTACTGTTCGCGTTCGTGTTTTAGATACGTTCACAATGAAGGTTGTGGTATGATTGTGAACAGTTGCTGCATCATTCAAATATGCTATTCTGCTGCTGATTTCTATTAACGGCGTTGAACAATTTCAACTCACCAACGCCTGTTTGACTAAACAGCAGCTCGAGACGATGTCAAACACTTTAAATTATAAACTGTTAAACCACGGTTAGAGAAAATAACCCACGTCAATAAATCTCATACGTGTAAATCATTCATGATACAAAGTTTCCGCTTTACATTTTATTGACATCTAGCATTTCATGATTAAACCAGAAACCATCTATATCAGAATAATGGGTTACTGTACAATATATCAATCAAGACGTGTTCAATGCACTGTGTGTGCCTTCCAAATGCACGCATATATGCTTGTGATGACAATGTGTCATTGTTGCAGCCTGATGTTAAGTGACAGAATCAATGGAGACTATTAACCGGCATTTGCACAATAATAGGCTGATCCTTATTTAACACATTAACGATGGATTACCTAGAATTACACCTGTATGTGTGGTGGTTACAGGTGGATAACAGAGACAGGAATACCAAGGTGTTTCCATTAATCTATGGGATTAGCTTTGATGTGACCTATTTACTATGGGAACCACTTGGAATTGATGTGACGCGGCAGCGGTGTTGCTAACGAGCAACAAATGCCATGCAGTGTGTCGTTGTTGAAATGACGTCAGATTATATCCTTTAGCTTGGAGCCATGGACAGTCGTGTTCCTGGCACGCCCCTTCCGTTGTCAAAGTCACATACATTCTCACACATTGAACTCGTCTAGTGATGATAAGGGAGTATTCGTCAGAGCAATAGCAGTAACGATGTTTCCTTGCAATGTAGCTTACAAATAGGACCCGTGTTTTCTATCGTGGTTTTCACATAGTTTGTACCTTAGGGGCAGTGGGGCGGCCTGGGGGTTAAAACGTTCGTACGTGACGCCGGATGGGTACAATATGTAAAGCCCATTTCTGGTGTACCCCGCCGTGATATTGCTGGAATATTGCTAACAGCAACGTAAAACAGACTTCAGTCAATCTTGCTCTTTGAATTGCAAGACCCGCTGTTTTAACATTTGCCTTACTACCCTACACCTGTACCGTCTCATGTATCGTTCACAGATACATGAGATCTAAACCGTTAAATAACGGTACAGCAGTCTGCCTTCCATCATTTTTTAGGAATCCTGCATTGCACAACCCACAACGACTGCTCCATAACATGGCTTAATTAAGCTTAATTCTACACCAGAGACCTCAAGCTAGTTGTAATTTCAAAAGACAGGTTTTGTGATCCCTCTGATTATAATAGAACCAGAACGCTGTAAAGACCTTGGGTGAACTATTACACCGGCTGTATTGGCAGGTAGCGCTGTGTGTACAATACCGGCAGCTCCTAGGATCCTGTGGGGAATATAGAGAGACTGTTATACTGTGGTCTACATAGCCTGGATTAGTACCTGGGATACGAATGATGCTTTAACGGCAGTGTGATGATTACTTGTGTGTGTTCTTCTGTACATTTTCAACCAGATTACAATTATATTTATTTACAATATTTATGTTCAGTTTGTCTTTAAGATTTTAATGTTCTAAAAAGTAAATGATACGACATCTGAAGGTTTTTGCTTTATTCTTACGGATCAACATAATGGGATCAGGCTGTGAATATTCGCGAGAAACATGAACGTAAGTTAACTCAGGGTGGTGGGGTAGCCTTGTGGTTAAAACGTTCGCTCGTCACGCTGGAGGTCCGATTTTGATTCCCCACGTGGGTACAATATGTGAAGCGCATTTCCTTTGTCCCCTGCCGTGATATTGCTGGTATATTACTAAAAGCGGCGTAAAACCATACGCACTCACTCGGTTGTAGCGAAACTACTTTGAATCTATTTTTAAACATATGATGTGTGATCAACTCCATAGGAAGTTACAGAAAAATGATTACTTAGTCAATGCTCTGCGTACAATGTGGTGACGGTTGTGTAAATAACAAACGTTAACGTGAACTAGCGTGCAGTGTCATCGAACATTCGCTTAGTGAACAAACTGCAACGTTCAATGCAGAGTGAAATGACATGAAACATCGTGCTCATTCAAAACTAATTCTACCACGACTTCAGTAAATACTGGAGTATGACTGGTTAATCGAAGTCAATCAGAGGTATGTAATCATGTTAAAAACTTCTGATTTTCCAACACAGTATGTATTATTTTTATCTGAATAACGCGGTCATGGTAGAATGGAGAGAAACGTACTGTGTTGGAAAATCACAGGTATCTAACGAAATTAACAACCCTAAATTTTGTATTTAGAACCGCGTTCGGTTTTAAATCAAATTTAGAGCTATTATAATTTCGTTATATGCCTCTGATTTTTTAACACAGTATATTAATCTCCTAAATTCCTTATCCACCATTAGCACCATTTCGGGCAGCCATTCTCACACCAATGATCGGTTTCTAAATTACCGTGTGAAGGGAGAGACGTCCCGGTGACATATCTGTGACCATGTACGTGTAAATATTTTGAACTAAATCTACCGTGATGTGTGTTAAAGGGTGTGTGTACTAAAGTGGGGTATGAAGGAATTTGGGTGGTAACACCCACACATAGATGCAGGAGGGATCGGAGGGTACTCAATGGCATACACTTTCTCGTGGGATGCTCCTTGGATCACAATGCTTAAATCGTGCTCATGGCAAGCTACGATTCATACCCCTGCGTCTCCTGAAGGAGACAAATCTTGCCTTCTTCCTCTTGGGAAGGCGAAAAAATGACCGTTAAAAACACCACCCTGAATAGTTCTTGGTGGAACTATATCTTCCTTTTGCTGCAATAAAACCAAACAGGAGGCTCAGATAGGGATGTGTTAGTCACCCTAATGGTTATGTTATCCTTAGAGGGAAATACATTTGAGATTGTAAATTATCATCAAAGTGTTAACTCTTTTAATACTATTATTGAACAGAACACGTTATTTATTTACTGTAAATGTGAATACTCAGGATGTGCATAAGTTAATCACTTTAAAGACTGCCCAGGAGGACTTTTCAAGGACGACCCGCCCACAGTTACGTCCCTTAGATGCAAGGATCCGCAGACGTTGGATAGACATTTACCGCTAATCCTAGTCACGGGAATACTGTTCCATGCAGCGTTAAACCCAGATCTCTCTCCCGCGTCCCGGGCTGGAATCTTGCAGGCAATACATGAGTAAGTTAGAGGCAGTTTTGCATCTCATTTAGCATGAATGTATCTTGTTTAACTGACACCAACAACAGGGAGGGTATTGTTTGACGCAGTGTGCGGGGTATACATAATCAATTCGCCACAGTTAGAAGCATGTTTTAACCATGCTCAGTGGCAATTGAATAAAAGAGAGAGGAAGCGGGGCAGATAGAGAGAAGAGCACGAGAAGAGAAAACAGGAGAAGATGGAAAGAAAGAAAGGAGGGAAGGAGAGAGAGAGACATTTCAAATACGTTCAAGAGAGAGAGAGAGAGAGAGAGCCATCTTGGTGAAGCGCACCGTTGATAAGTCGAGTCAATTCTAATAGTTCTGTACGTTTTTTAATTTGACCCCAACACGCTGATCCTTCGATCATCATCTTAATTGTAATGGTTCAGCCCTATACTAAGTCATGCTGATAATGAAGTTTATACTCACTGAACGGCCCATCCGTGGGAAAGCCAAATAGTTCTGAAATGTAAAACGCTGTTGTTAGGATACGAAATGTAACTCGGGTAGTTCACACAAGCCAGTGTATTACGACATCTGAGGTAAAACCACCACAATGAACATCATCGCAATAAACGTGAATGTTTTCACAATGAACACGACCAAAATGAATTCCATCACAATGAACACGACAATGAACACCTTCAAATACACACCATCAAACTGAACATAACCAATCTGAACGCAATCACAATGAAAACGATCAAAATGAACAACATCACAATGAACACGACCAAAATGAACACCATCACAATGAACATGAAAATGAACACCTTCAAATGCACACCATCAAACTGAACACAACCAGTCTGAACACCATCAAAATGAACACCATGAAGATAACCATCAAACTGAACATAACCAAGTAAACACAGTGTACGCCATTTTATTCGTATTCCTTTTTCGCTTCCGAGTTAAGACTGGAGATCACGTTTGTAATGAAAACTCGTACATTTAGTACATCAAAGTTCATCTGTTACCAACACGTCAGCTTTTATTTGAAATAACAACACTGATATCTTACATGATCATGTTTTAAGTGGATAACAAGAGATTATGAGGATAACAAAAAGATCCACTGTAGATTTTTATGAAAGGCTGTCGGTACTAAGAATCCGGGTCAACTTCATTCCTGATCAATTTTATAGTATTGCGTCTTTTCCAAGCACGTTCAAGGGACAGCAAGTCGGATTTACAAGTCTCAAGTTGTTAAAACAATCTGTCTGCCAAATTGGCACCGCAAATGTTGGGAATCGATTTCCCGTTAACATATCCAACACAATCACCTTGAGATATCACAGACCCGAGGCGATTAAAGCTAGTTCCTCCATGTCTTTTAGCAGTGTACATACATGTATATGGTGATGATTCACAGTGTACGTTCCACTATTGTCATCATTCTCACTTAATATCCAATGATATGAGACAAGGTAATTATCTAAATCGACGCTTAAATATAAACGTGTTCCGTGCCGAGCCTACATTTGTGTCACATGCTTCCAGGAAATCTAGCAGCAATACCATGCCCCCTCTCCCCAACTGCTGCTATTCATATTTGTTCGTCTGATACGACATCCGTATATCAACCACTCCACCAAAATATAACGTTTATTTATCCCAGCGGCCGTAAACAGAAAACGACTTTGCAAATACTAGTTCAAAGAATGATGTTGTCTGTAACAGCAACCTCCGCCATTATTTGTTATCACTTAAAATTAATCCAAATTGTTATATTACATACAGAAATAACTACCATAAAAATCTTGTTTTCAAAAATAAAATTGGATGTATTCTTATAAAGTTAAATCAACACAATCCACGTAATTAGTACATGTTTGAAACATAAATGCACCACGTGCAGTTATGCATCCAAAGACTACCAAAGACTACACATCTACGTGCCTTAAGGAGGCCTATGTATGTATACTCACTGTGAAACATCTCTTTAATTGACGCTTTTTACGTTATCCTATATTCCAGAATGTTGTCTGAGAGTGTTGCTACTGATACCGTTTTCGTCTCTTTCAGGATTGTTTAATGCTTTTGTAATATATAACTTGATCGTACATTACTGGCAATGCAAATACACACAGCGATATCAATATTGACAGCGATGTACACGCGTTTATCGGATTCTTTATCTTGCTTAATGCACGACCCCGCACTTCATCGTCAATTTGCCCTCGCCAAATGAATATTATTCCAGAACTCAACAAAATCTGAAATGTCAACATGTCAATATTTGCCGTAAATGACCATGTATTCCTTTCGGCGTTCGATGGTAAATGTATTGATAAGCAAAATAAAGTGCAGTTCGTTTATTCAACACTTACGTAGAATTGGTATTTAACATCAATAACATTTTTTAAACAATGCATAAATTTATGCGTCGCCATTCAGGTTCGGCAACTATGTAATAATTATCCAAAATGTGATTGTCTAGATGAGATGATAAAGAGCACTTCTCTTTTAGCGTAGGAGTGACTTGAGTAGCCTTGATTTGAATATACAAAACTTAATGTATTTCCGGCGTTCTCATATTTACAAATACGTTTGTAATGTAAACATTGCCATGAGCATATATGTCAAATCCTAAATGATCTTCAAAACATCAAATCCGTTCCTGCATCTAGGTTCGTGTATAAATTCTTTAGCAGAGAAGGATGATTACATATGTTTTCCTTCAATTGCCCACGAAAATGAAGAATGGCAACTTTAAACTCGACGTCAGACGTGAATGGCATCCTTTTCCCTAAGTAAGCATTCGTTTATAACAGCACTTCAATCAATATGTGTGCACGTGCTAACAGATGCGTTGTCGTATCATACGTATGATACAGATTCTACCGGAAACGGGGTCGTGATGTTACGGACGGGTCAGCAACGATTCAGTGTTGGAACATACAGTTGCTCGCAGAGTTCGATGGTGACATCGATCCCAACGCTGTGCAAGCTTGCATGTTAAATCAGACGTTTTGACCCTGATGGAACATCATATTTGTATTGATCGTAGTCACAGCAAATACCGGCGTGAATATTTCACGTTAGCTTTGTCGCCGGTTCTATGTGTAATATTTTACAATCTGTCACCTGGGAATGGCCCCTAAATAACCAACATCGTGATGATGTACACCCGATGGGAATTAGAGCCATTGAACGACGTGAATCACATCTGGTCCAAACTAAACAATGTCTCCAGTAGCTGTCCATCATAAAAGCCTTGGTAGCTGGATACTGTACCATGGCCTATGCTTATTATATTGGAGAATTAGATGGGATAGAACGACAACGTTTTTTCATAATCGGTTGAAAAGGTCGGTTCTGATTTAGAACGAAATCTTGATTGGGATGTTTTCGAAATGCCAATACTGACGATGATAATTAAGTGAATTATATTGCTAGTCCCGCTACACAGAAACGCACTATCCATTGTTATGTCAACATTAAAGGACCACCGACAACCTTACAACAGAAACATCTTTGTACAAACAGTGGCATATTGATTTTTATCTCTAGTGCGCTCCTCGCAATCAAAAACTAATTTCAACTCTAAAACACACCCATCAGATGCCGAATTTCGAAAACACCCGGTGTCTAATCAATACCACTTTAGTATGATTGATGAAGCTATTTTGAAAGGATCGTCTCCATCTACTGCCTTCGTAGACATTGTTGTATAACCAATAGTCTCCCTAAGCGGCTAATCTTCTGAGTTCAAGAATGTTGTCGCAAACAAATTATGCCAAGTGCCAGGTTAGTCATCTCCGATCGCAATAGGAAAAATTAAACAAAAATGTGATGAAGTGCAAAACAAAAACTAAACCTTGAAGAATGCAGATTAACAAAAATGTGTCGAGAGTCGACGAGTTCACGACTTAACGTCTTTCGATCTTTCATTTTATTTCATTTCTCTAAATGAGAGACATCCATGAACGCTGTTACCGAAAATTTGAGGATACAGGAATGTATGGCACCGCTTAGAGAAAAGCCTTTCCTCTTGTAATGAAGGCAAATAATCCGGAATGGTTCCATCGTCCCTTGGTCTCTAAATAACGATGTCTTATGATACCAGGGAGACCAAATGATTGCCAATCCGTGTCAGCAGTGACGGTTTCTTCATCTGCTAAACGACACCAGGCTCTCACTTTAATCTTACAATTACTCCGACAGCTCATCCAGGTTCAATTGAGTGGGAGCCCACTACTGACTCGTATTACCTCTGACTACTGCTCGACCCGCTGACGTGATTTAACGGCAGAGTAAGTCTTGAGGTGGAACTCTGAAATCTTGGAAATCCACAGGATCTGCGTCCCTTGGTTTCATTTAAAAGTCAATACCGAATGTGGTTTTGAAAGCATTCGAAGAATGCGTCTTTCAGTTGGGGTTAGTTCGTAAAACCATAATCAAATAGCGTTCATGTTTTCTTGTTTGTTTAATTCTTAAAGTTCTTTGAAGGACATTTGTGGGTTATTTTTTTCTCATCCGTAATACTGTACGATAAGCAGAAATATGTACTCTAAAGTAAAACAGACAGAGCAAAAGTAAAAGCTGACTCCTGATCCTGGCTCATCGCAGGAACGTGAGAAGAAAGGGTGGCCAGTTTGAAAACAACTACGAGTTATTTACTTTGAGGATCATTTACTTGTTTGCTGGAATCCTAGAATTGCCTGATAACATTCTTGGATCAGCTCACTCCAAAACCGAGCTCCTTCTTTTACACACTGAGCTAACACGACGTAATATGTTTGTGCGCGTGTGTTATTACTGGCCTTCATCAGTATACATTTACCATTTAACTGTGCACACTGCTATGACTGATATTTTGAACTTTCCAAGCCAGTGTTTAAGGTCATGAACGTTGTATGCACTGCGATAATCATATCTCCTTGGGTGTGTGGTTTGTACGGAGAGACAGGGAAAGGTTAAAGACGAAAATCTTGGTATAGGTCAGACACTAGTCACATAACTAGAAAAATTCAATTTCTGGAAGAAAAGCAAAATTGATTCCAGTATCAAAATACGTTAGCATTTGCTATAGAGATACTCCTGACTGTCTGGGATGGAGAAGGTGCGTTACATAGATACGTTGAATTTCATACAGTATCATGCAACAGAGTCAAATTCAGAAGTGAGTGAAAATATGTGTGAGTTTCGTTTTACGTGGCTTTCAGCAATATTCTGGCAATGTCACGGCGGGGGACACCAGAAATGGGCTTCGCACATTGTACCCAAGTTGAGAATCGAACCCAGGTCTCCAGCGTGACGATCGGACGGTTTAACCATTCGACTTCCCGACCGCCCCCAAACTGCAGTCTAAAGGGTGGAAACATGGATTATAGTGTGACCACCAGCTCTGAGACTATCTCTTGCTCTCGTATAGTCCGGAGTAACACTCCATTGCCTTATGACTTTAATTCCCTTTCATCAAACCGCTAATCCAAACCATCTTCATAAGTGGAAAACGCCGCAGGGACTCCCCTTCAGGCTCAGAGCAATTGCCATGCGGTCAGCCTTTGTTAAGCACGACCAGTAACTAGCGGGGGCATGTTCAGTGGAATCAATCCAGATATGCTATGGACAAAACTTAGCACTTGTAAAGTAGCACTACCGTTCCGCCCAATTCACTCTGCTAACTCCGATTGAATTCTTGCAGGAGAACTAAAGGCTTGTCGTCTCAAGGGAGGAGCTTTTATCAAGACGTTGATGCCAGTGGTGACGCTCTACATGCAGATACCTCATCAGGGCCACAATTACTCTAATTTTCCACAGATGAGATTTAATCGCTTCCCTGTCCGTTGGGACATGACTATCGCGTAATGGTAGATTTAATTTTGCCATAATGACAAGCCTTCACTTGACTGATCTGAGATTAAGCCGTCCGCCACATGAAGATGGTACAATTACCCGTCACGCGTATGGAAACGTCGTCTTGGTTTGCAGAATAACGATTTGTGGGACTGATTTGCTGTTGATGCTGTCATCGTTATTGAGAGGATGTTGTATATCCATGTCAATATACAGCTGTATGAATACTGGCTTTCTCACACTAAAAGCTGTTACTTGCTTCTGTGTGTGTTTAACTGTAACCATCAACAAGGATTGCAAATTGAGTTTTAGTCACACTGTAATACACATATCTTAATAAATGTCTGTATGATGGCTTCCTTCACACTTTTCTTATACAATTCTGATTAATTAAGTGCTATCCATATGCCCCCTCACAGATACCTACGAAAATGCGATGAAATGATGTTAGTATGTGATAAAAATTGTAAACGAAATTGGGCCACTCACGCGAAGGAGATTCTTTTTATACGGGTTTTAGCTACATTTTGTACGATCAACATCATAATGACTTCAGCAAAACGGTTGGCATCGCCCCCTGAGTTTGTCGTGTGAATGGTTCTATTACACACAGATATAGCCCACTTTTCAAACTGAAAGTTACCACAAGGTTATAAATGTGGAGAAATTTAGGACAGCAATTGCAAGGTTTAAGATGTTCATCCCATGAAACATAAGATGTTCATCTTTGTGGAAGCAGGAAGGTACACAGATATCTCTAGGGAAAATTGATATAATTGATAAGTTTGTAATCCGAATATCATAGAAGAAGAATAGCATCTGCTTCTTATATTTTCATTTTATGAAACAATAAGAGAATGATATCTGTTTATGCATTATATTAGACACCCAAACACCCACAAATGTATTGCTCTACTAAATTCAAATAATTCTCTAATTATACGAAATGCATCAGCATTTTTATTCAGTGCTTTAAACTATAGAAATGCTGTCGTGTCTTAATTATGTCATGTAATATCCACGACAATGATTGCTTACATTCTACCATGTGCATATTGTAAATGTACTACAGGCATGTGGCCGCTCCAATGTACGAACTGGATTAATTGCAAACACAAAAGTGTACACATCCTTAAGACGACCCTTTTATACTTATGTGCTGCGTTGACAAGCCTGAACGTCATTAAAGCAAAGTACACTACCGGACAAAAATAGTACACATTTTTAAAGCAGATCTGGTCAAAATAATTACAAATGTTATCAAATTGTCACTCCACTGAATATAGTCATCGATACATTGTAAAGGTCTGAAACATCGAAGCCCTTATCAAACGCATCACCATTGAAAGGCATGTTTGCTCTATTTAATCATCATCAGTTATTGGTGTATACTTTCTTTGGCCTTGTTGTTTGAGACATTACAGGACAGTTTAGTCATGTTGTCAAACAGCAATTAATCTCATATCAAGTACAATCAACTATCATCGTAAAAAAGGCATTTCTCGCCATTTTTTGCTGATATAAACATTGAATGTTGACCTTCCATGCCGTATTATAGGTCTGAATACATCTGGTTAAATTACCAAAGGTCTGTATGTGGCTGTAATAACCACCTTTACAAAACCATGGCAAAGTTGCCAGTTTATTCTGATACGTTAGTTAAATAATTACATATCGATTGGTGTCATCGGGGATGTTCTGGGACACTGAAACAGGCCATTAGGAATGTCACCGCAACCATACATATTCTTAGACCAACACACCTTTATATGCACGGAAGATCTAGGGCAAATAGTATTCCACTAAATGTCCTGAAGATGCAAATGACTTCATCATTCCTTTCAGTTTATTCACAGTAAGGGCCGAGTTTTATTCAAACCATCACGACACCTGTATATAGTGTAAGTCTATTTATCATCCCCCATTGTAAACGTGTGACATTTGTAAGGATTATGTGCCGATAGCGGTGTCATTATTTTCATCAAATATTAATGGACATATGAATCAGTTTTGTGATAAATGTCTGATTGATGTGGATGGAGATGTTCACAGAAATATCATCTATCAAATAAACCATTAGTCTGACATTGTCACATGTAATATAAAAGGGTTTGTTGCAAACGGTTCGCCTTTCATATGTTATGTTTCAGTTGTCACAACACGTGACACCATTGCAAACAACACAAGAAACAAGTGACTGTTCAGAATGTTTGTGTCGATTTCAAGTGAGTAGTGTTTTATGCCGCATAACACACGCATTAGAAACAGAGAGCTTTAGAGCCCAGTGCAAATCAAAGTCTCTAGATGGAAGATCAATAGTATGGATCTCTGAAGAAATCCTTACATTCTTCCTAGACCCCGTTATGCGTCCTTACACGCGTTTCTAAGAACACACCACGCATACTCGGAGACTGAAGAATGTTCTGTTAAAGGCAAGTAGGAAATGTTACATTTTCTATTTATTTCTTTTTGTCGAGCTCAAAAGGTTTATATGCAAAATGAAACATGATGCGACATTCTTTAGCACTCTTGTGTTCGCCAAGTGTTTCCAGAGTGTGATTGGCAGAGCAATCTCGATGAACCCGAGTCAACCGATAGTTGAGTCTTTCAAGAACTTCAGTTCCTGTAGGCGTGAATGCCACGACTTCTAGTCTGAGAAGGCAATTATCCTATGACTGTTGGCCAAATATTGGACAGGTCCGAAGTAGCGAATGGCCTATCCGCATGCGAATGCACGCAATTAGTTGTGTTAAAGGTACCTCAGAGTCATTTCTCACAAGGCGTTGATACATCCATACACGGCGATGAAGAGATTCTAAGTGTATGGAACGTGATAGCGTTGGGTTGGTGTATGTCAATCAATTATGAAAATAACACTTTGAGTCAAACTGATTGTACATGTAGGGCTCAACAATGATAGCGAACTGAAAACAAATACGGTTTAGTTCATTGATCAGTATACGTGGTCCTTTTCAGAGACAGTTATCATATTATATCTAATTGTTGATAGCTTAAAACATATCATCATTATGGTCCTATCGAACAAATTTAAAGTTTGAGCGACTTTGTACTGAGAATGTATAGCACTGACAAAAATTACTGCGTATGTGATGGGATTCTAGACATGGCAAAGTTTTTATACACATGATGGTATCGTAATAAATCAAAGAGAAATCCCCACCTAATATTTCTTTTGCCATTAAACTTTCTGGTCATACGTAATCCGGTTTAGAATGACAGCTGTCAGATTAAAGTGTAACACTATAACCTGTGTTACGAAACACAACTTGTATGTTTCATATTTTTTCAGCCTCAGATTACAGCCCACATAGCACCGAAATGCCTTAAACCTCCCCAACAAGCATATTTTTCTGCGCTTTTTCTATTAAGCCATGCTTTTGAAACGAAAAAAAACTAAGTAAAAAGGATAAATTGAAAAATACCTTTAATGATTATGATTAACATGATTTATTTATGAAAAGGGTTTATTTGTCTGCATGGCTTCACTGAATCGTAATCATTGCGTTCAAATTGCATTCTCATTACCAGTTGGTCCCTAGGGAGTAATCGTGAGGACGGACCCTGATTACCGTTTCTCTCTCGGGTAACCATATGATGAAATGTATTACTCAAAATGTCAAAACAAAAAGTCCCTCTCCTACATTATAGAAAATCAGCTTTGATTTTGAAATGCATAGTTAAAACTAATGGATTTCATTGCGTGTGTTAATTTATACCTTAATCCACATAATGAAGTAAACATGTGGATTGAGTGCCGGTATATTCATGATTTAGTTTCAAATTACTTATCAGAATAATACGTCTGAGATAAGGTTTCTGTAAGATTGTTTATGCGTTTTTAATGAGAGACCATCAAATTGCACGTATTTGGAAGTAATTGTTATTAAGCTGGCAAACAGAATTATCATTAATTATGAATAGATGTGGAGCTATAACAGAACCAGAAGAATTAACTAATATGTGTGGTTCACTTTACTCGTTTACCTCCGCTGCGTTCTACTGGATGCAACTTGTAATGAATATATTGGTACCACAGAAGTTCTACTGTAAATAATGTGTACAGTGATTGAGTGAGTATGGTTTTACGCCACCTTTAGCAATATTCCAGCAATATCACGGCGAGGGACACCGGAATCGTGGTGAACACATTGAAACATGTTACGATTCGAACCCGGATTTCGGCGTGACGAGCGAACGCTTCAACCACTGGACTACCCCACCGTCCTCAATATGCAGGTGAAGGTTTAGAGTATTCAACTCGGCGTTAATATAGTGTGTCAGTGCTGTACTGCTTTTTAGTGTGCTTGATTTATTGTCTAATATGCGTACTCTGACCTTTTTGTTCACCTAACTTGAGGTGATCTGTAATTAACGGATTCTGGATAATACTGTGTTTGATATCAGGAGCATCGATCTACGAAGATGGCAATCGATTTTTTTTTATTAACCTGGTAAGCGAGCCTGACATCCCGATCCCGTTTGGAACCTCCTAAGACAAGCACGGGTTCTTCCGAATATGCATGTATTCCAATCCGGATCTCTACAAGAGTTAATGATGTATTGAAACACAATAAGTGTAACATCTGTTGACATGGACAATATAAATACCTCTATCATATCAACATTTACCTCTCTGATTTTTTTCATCAGAACGAAGTCTATTTAACGAAGATGCTTTTGCCTATACAATCAGTAAAGCAATCCTACCCGAAGTGTGCTGATGGACAATTACGAGTAACAAAAAGTACATAAACGTCAAGATACATCAATGATAATCTTTATTCACCCGAACAAATGCTCTTTCATGGACCCTGAAATTCGGAACAGTTATTGTTTTTCTTCTTGTCGCAACGGAATATATCTTGATTTTACATTAATTCATTTTAGCATATTACCGTAATTTAGTCTGTGTCAAGTCGTTCCCCCAAGGAATAAAATATCGTTAAAAATATATACAGGTCATAATACTTTCACTGAAATGAGTAGGTAACAACTTCACGTCATAGAGATTACGTTTGAATTACGTGTTATTCAAATATCAACCAACAGAAAATAGAATTCTACGATAGTGACGTTACGTCCTGGATGTTAACATCCATGACGTAATTTCATTATTATAGAATGGCAGTCGATAAAGAACTATCTGTTTAAAAAGGGCCGAATATTCACAAATGGGATGTGGATAAATAAATTAGCAACACAAGGTGACACTCTCCAAACCAAGCAGAGGGTCTGCTTGTTTACTAACGTAGCCTATCTATTGCATTACTGTGCTTGACGTCAAGTAGCCTGAGATGAAGAAGGAACGGAAACGTCGAGTGACGCTCCGCTTGAGATCGTTGTGGTGATAATTAGCACGTAGAACAGAGCTCCTGAAACATTCACGAACCATTTTCATTTTCAATTAATCGAAATCCTACATATGGTCTACAAGACAAGAGAAATGTAATTGAACGAAAACAGGGAATGGAATCTCAACGAAAGCCTGCCTGTTCTCACGTGTTTTGTGGTACTCGTTAACGCTTTGATCCTTCTTGCGTTGCGCCAAATTACGTCGTCGATGGAGTATTGCGATACACACAGCGATGACACATTGTGTCTTGGAAACATGACGTTATGTGACTAACTATGGACTTCTATTCTAATGTGGCATGTATATTTTCCTCTGGTTTCTTCATTCTTTATTTGCAACACAAGTAAAATGTACCGCTTCCCTTTACCCTTCCGTAAGAACACCCACCGCAACCTGACAAGTTAATTACATACTATGGCTGACATAAACGCCTATGTACTCGATCATTGCTGAAGCTGATAGTGAAAGCCATTACTAATGGCTACATTAATTAATCAATTTATTAATGGGTACTTTTATTGGACGGGCAAAACACTTGTCAGTCTAAGACACGAATTCTTAACAGAGCTACTTCGAGCCACTGACATTATCAAAAAGCATATTTAATCAAGATGTGATACGTATATCAGTAACATGAAAATAATGAATGAGGACTTGTGTTATTGTAAGGCAGTTGGTGCCTTCAGGTCAATTGGTCATTATCGAAACAGGATTATTTATTTATGAGAGCTGTAAAAGACGGATGATCGAAAACGGATCAACGGGAAAACTTGTGCAATGTATTTTCAATGTGAAGTTCCCCCTTCCCGCGGCTAATAACATCATAAATATGTAAAGAAAGATCAATACTGTATGAAAACAAAAGACTTAAACTAGTTCATATTTCCAAACACAGTTTGACGAGGACTATAACTTTGTAAGTTGTCTGTTCATTAGATCTATCAGGCAGGAGCTCGTAACTTGTCGGGGTCTGACCAGCGAGTGATTGATATTATGAACAGCCAAACATGCTGCCAGTTCACGTTGACACAATATCAAGCGTGACTCTTCGCTCCTTCAGATACCCTCCGAGCATTAGAACCTAGGAGCCGAACCCCAGGGGCACAGATACACGTCACTGCATGATGGATCATGATAATATAGTTCAACACCGTTGTGTAGAAGCTGACTGACGTAAATGAGTGAGTGAGTGAGTTGAGTTTTACGCCGCACTCAGCAATATTCAAGCATATGGCAGCGGTCTGTAAATAATCGAGTCTGTACCAGACAATCCAGTGAGCAACAACATGAGCATCGATCTGCGCAAATGGGAACCGATGACCTGTGTCAACTAAGTCAACTAGTGACCATCCGATCCCGTTAGTCGCCTCTTACGACAAGCATAGCCGCCTTTTATGACAAGCATGGGTTGCTGAAGGCCTAGTCTACCCCGGAATCTTCACGGGTCTGACCGACGTAAATTCCTCACGAAATAATACCCATATAAGGAGAAGGGGAGGACAAAGATTTTACAGTCGACACAATTGTGCGTTCGATACACCAGGACTCCACACAAAGGTGTTTGACTCCAAAGACTCCACTTCGAGACAACTTCATGTTGGACTCAAAGGTGTTTGGCTGCATATAGGTTTACTTATTTCAAGGACTCAGTGTCCTTGGATGTAATTTTTAAACATAACTGTATGTATGAAGAGATTATAGTGCATGTTTGAGCAATGAAAGCCTTGGCGATGGCCAATGCTATAATGAGCTACGTCGTCAATAGTTTCAATGCTCACAAAGTGCTGGTTACAACGGAACAAATTCGAGATACATATTTAAATTTATCAAAATAAATACTTATTAAGTGATATCCTTCAAAGCAACAGGACGCATTATTCATTGAAGTTATATTTTTCTTATCAGTATTCATAATCAATGCTTTTTAATGTTTCCATACTTTTTTATAAGTTAACAACACATTTATTGATGAATGACTCCCTTTTCTAAATTCGCATACATTCGCAGTAATATTGAACGCAACATGATTATATATTTGTTTTGAGTGAGACATTTTCTGAAGAGATGCAGAACTTTTGTACCGTTCGACCTCGTGAATTGTATTCCTTTATCAACCACACCCTAGATGTGACACATGTGATGTGTTCAGAGTACAGTTCTCTTCGATCACGGTCCATACAGCATTTATACAACGGCGCAATGTATAGACTTGGCAAAATGACAGCCTGTGTTGTTCAGTACAGTACAGAACCTCGTGCGTTCCTGATTTTACCTTATCACATGCCTATACCATTAGCGATAGAAGTCCGATTACTGGTATATCCCCTGACAACGGGGATAATCCATAACAATCAGGGGTCAATTGTATGTTATGACAAGGTTGTCGATTTCACTATGAAAAGCTGACCACGGTACACCTGAGGCTTACAATGTTGAAAACCTTTTCCTTGTCAGCGTCAATAGAGTAATCATATTTTCCCCGTCAGTACAACAGGGGTGTATATCCTGGATCTTGGCTTATTCACCACGAAGCTCAGCAGTTCCTATTAACGCCACAGGTTAACGCCTGAGTTGAGCTTGGTGAAACGTTAATTGTCAGTCTTGTGTTGACAGCGTAAGCAAATATTTACGTAGAAAGGATTGTGCAAAATCCAGATTTCAAAGTCAAAAGAGTTTATTGTATCTATTGATGGAATCGTCATGGCTCTGCTTTTCTAGGTGAAATACTAAACCCAAAAATATTTTGGGGATTTCTATTAAATATTCAGATCCAACAGCAGCGCATTTCCTTTATCATGTATCTATGAATGTCATTGTTGTTTAAGGAACTTGTGAGAATATAAGTTTGATGTTACTAGAACTCCATTCCATTTGATATGGATATTTGACAACATAATTAAACCATATCTACTAGACTACACGAGGCCTTCTGGCTTGTTCCTATATGGGGAATCAAACCCGGATTTTCGACTTGAAAAGTGAACGCTCTGACCACAAGGCTACCCACCGCTCTTAAAACATGATGGTCACACACGCATAATGGTGTCCTTCAACGTGATCAGAATGTTTCACAGTACACGCTATACCGTTTCCCATGTGAACGAAATTGAATAGAACAGAACACACGTGTTCAATCTTTTTTTCTCAAATGATGTCCCAATACGATCAGGCATGAAAACGTGTCTCAAACATTTGATCATTGTGACCTGGCATCCTCTGCAACATAATCTAACAACAGGGATATATGATCACAATCGTTTCATCACTGTTTTCTGTTTTGATCTATGATATTATCAAACATAAAAATATATCCAGTGCGTTTCATCATTCTCACACTCTCGTAATAAAGAAGTTGTTATTCATAAAGTTGTCAATTTTGTGTTTCATCATTGAGTCCAATCATCACATCATCTGACGTAAAAGATTCCTTTCAACTGCAGTCGTACATGAATGTACTTGCACATCAAATAGGTTTCCTTGTGGTGGGACTACAAAACAAACGTACCAGAGTGCATTGTTCCTTGTTTTCATTTTCTGAAAACAAAAAGTGTCCTGTGGAAATTTATAAAAAGATTACTAATATGCCTGGTTGCTTTCTTTGGAAGTTTGACATATGGGGAACCTTTTTGCGTTCCTTTTGATATCAACTAATTCCTATACAAATAAAAACTGTAATGTTTGCAGAGGAGCTTTAACCTTATATCGACGTGTGTTAAAAGATTTGATATAGAAAGACGCTATGGTTAGATTGTATCTGTCATCCAAATAACGGCGAATATAGGCGTATATGTAATAAAGGGCGAACAATAAAACCAGACAACAAACTTTCGTTGTGATTAGAGGTCTATGTGGATGACGTTGCCGATGACGTCACAATTACCGACAAAACAAAGTATTTAGGGAATATTGATAAATCTCAAATTATACATCCAAGTTGTTTTATCACAATATATCATCGTCATTCTACAGTATATTGCGATGCTAATTTGTGTCAGAAGGAACTTCACGGTACGTTGATATATAATGTACATTAAATGGACAACAAACAGTACATCGTTATAACCGCGTTTTGTCATACGAATCTGGACTTACTAAACGTATTAATTAAATCCATGAGATCGTTATTAGCGTTCTTTAATATTGCCAATATCTAATATCAACAGAATTCAATGAGACATCTTCATCTTTAGTTACCGCGATAGGAGATTATTGTGAATTTCTTTACAAATTTGGACAGTAGATCGACATTTACATATTTTCTGGAAGAAAATTAAAGTTAGGGATTAAGAGCAGGTTTGATTAGCATTGCAAAACATAGAAAAACCTGTATGATACCATGAATTATAGTTCATTTGTTTATGGTAGATACATAATGCGTCTCAATGTTCATAGCTGTGAATTGAAAGATCTCTTTCGTAGGTAGCCAAGTATGTTGTCGGCGCATTCAATTTGTTAATTATAACCGACATTAAAAATTACTTATAACCTTAGTCACATAATGAAGTGGGTTCTGAAGTCGTTGATGTGATGACGTCATAAACTGCTTTAAGACGTCATTAAACAGAAAGAGACGCCACAACATTGTGATGTTGTTACATGTTATAAATGCCAGTGGCTGCAAAGAGTATATTTGGTTTTAGAATCATTTGATCCCTGTTAGTTTTCATATTTCAAAGCATATGATAAACAAGAACATTAAATGAAGTGTCACAGGCATGGCCCCTGAGAATATATTCAATCGATACTACTTCTCCGGCTTTATTGAAAGGAAATCTAAACAAGAGTATAAGTTTAAAAAGCACTAGCCTTTAACATTAACAACACTCACGGTCGTTGGTGAACCCAGCGAGATAAATAAAAATAGTCTCTTGACACCCTTTCTGTTTGAAAGATCAGCTCAGCAACCTTTATGCAATCGTCGCATGTTCCTTCAAAGGTTCTATCACATCGTTATTGGATTGTCGCTGTATCTGTTTCATATTTAATGCCGTAAATGAATTCCATCTGAACGCGACAAAAGCTTTGACATCGGAAATGGGAGTAACGCATTAAATTTATATCAAAACATTTTCAGAAATGTAGTAACCACAAACAGAATGATGCTCATCACGAACCGTATAGACATTCATAACGGAATGTTTCAATGTATCAACAGTGCCTTGCAATCGACCGTGGAGTCGTTGAGTCATTTTAGAAGAAGGGGTGCCTTAGAAGTGACAAAAACTCGCATGAAATCAAAGCCGGTTTATTTTCACGATCTTTAACTGAAATTCGGTCAGCAGGGTTGAACAGTTTAAAGTAAAGAAATACACCCAAAGTCAAGAAATACAACCATTTTAGCCACCTCGTCGTGGGGCACCGAGCCAATTGTGTATCAGATAGGTTAATTCCAAAGTTTCGATTAACAAAAACACCGGTGTATTGCAATTAGTCACAACGTGGTGGAGATTCCAAAAGTCAATTCTCGGCCACGAACAGCTGAAATAAACCCTCCAAGCCTCTTTTACAATAAACGATGGGGGTGTTTATGTCCTTTAAATAGTTCTCGCCATACGTGCAAGGGAATAAATTAGAAGCAATTAACCAATTACTAGGTCCCGTTGGTTTCGAGCACAATACCCTTTGTGAGGCTGATTCTTACAAATGGTTATCTGAAGCGTTTTAATCGCATATGTGAGGCACCGTCAGATTATTTGAAGTTTGTTTACTTCACTTCAAAGGCCTTGCCTAAAGTACAATGTTTCCTCATCATGTCACCTAAATACTGTCTCAACAATAAGAACACAGACTATTTTCACTCATCTCCATTAGACAGTGACAAGCACCACGGGAAAGATTTCAGGATCTATTAGAAAATTCCCATGTTTCTTGATCACCATTAAGGAAATGCTCGTATACACTGTTCAGCTCTGTGAAGGATCCATGCTTAATTATCAAGGGAATGAAGAAATTAGTGTGACCTTCATCGTGGTTCCTCTATTCCTGTCCAGCCTCACTGTTTTTCTGCTACTTAGAATTGGTATATCTGCCGTTATTTATACAACTCTTCATGGTAAACTTGATTGCGAAATTTTGTAGGTCAGTTGATCACGTCACAGTGTGTGTATTAGGAAGGAAGGCTTTTCCAACACAATCTGGATCCAAATAGAAACAGTGACGTCACAGTGGACCTCCCTGCTGTTGGTTGATGGTGAGTGGAATATATGTAATTAGGACCCAACATGGTACCGAGTGGTGGGAATTTCTGGGGTGCTATTTCTGGCGCAGCATGACCGTAAATAGGGTATTCACCGTAATACGTATAAATACCTTTAATGTCCTCAACAGATTGAGACGTTGACTTCATATTTCCATATTATACAACCATGTGTAAATATGCAACTATATGCTTTTCTGTATATCCAAATAATCCTAAAACGTGATACTTTTGCAAGATTGCTAAAAGCGGCGTAAAACCAAACTCACTCACTCACTCTTTCGCTTAAATCCACATGCGAACGTGACAATGAATAATTGTAAGATCGCTAGTCACGGGGATACTTGAAGCCGATTTTCTCGACGCATTGAACTGAATATGCTCTTAGGTTACAAAGTTGTATTGTGGGTACCCGGAAATGAAACGTCAGACGCGACTGATGTGTTTATACGCACGTTTCCATAACTCTAAGTATTGGGAAAGATAATACTAATTATTGTTTAACTCACTGATATCGATGGTAGGGTGTGACTTATGAATAAACTATTTTACACGTATAAATATCGCAGCTGACGAAACTGATGATGATTTGCGACCTGTTCTGGGTAATATCTCACATTTGTCCATTGTTCCAAAACACAGATTTAACATAATGTTTTATAAATTTGTTTAATCATCATCACCAAATTATGGTTGGCCTTAATTATGTTCCGTGGTTTTTTAACACTATACGCCAAGCTCGTGAGATTTGCATTTCTTCTATCTTTGGAATACCGATAAACCCAACTCGATCACTCACTCGCTTCCTCAGTCATTATCAGCAAATACTGATCAACACTTAAATAATATTACGTCTATCTCCACACTTCATTTTTCTCCTCCTGCGCATGAAACAAAACTAACCCCTGTAACAATAATCTGTCCAAACGGCCATGGAAACATCACGTTCTTCCAACGTCAACCGATAGCCACCTGAACGGTAACGAAAGCACACAGATATATCCTTACCTTCCTGAAGATGAGGAATACCACAACAGCGATCATAAACTAACTGTGGTTATGGGCTTTACCTCAAGCGGGAACATTTTCACATAAATGTAGCATAACTGATAGGCGCTATATACACTGCTGTAACGATTTCCTGCCTTGCAACCGACAGAATGATCTGTGTTAGGACAGGTTTGCTGGACGTGGCATCCTCAAAGAGAATTTACACAACATGGACCTTTTTATGGTAAGTGACAAGGCCTAATCCCGTTTGGGTCGAGGTGCTTTATAAAATTCTGAAACAAAATGTCTGTCAGTGAACATGTATTTCCTTAATGGATTAATTCCTGGAGGCGAGGATTCGGAAGGATTCCAAACCAATTATTTCCTCATGCTCATCCCTAAGTATTAAACACGCTTTTGTGCAGATACGACATGACATTACCGAAACAGCGCAGAGTGAACAGCTTAATAGAAATGGTCTACTGCTGTTGAACTCTTTCGCTAGAGACGCTTTTAAGTCGGAGTGAGTGCGTGAGTTTAGTTTTACGAAACACTCAGCGATATTCCAGCTCTATGGAGGCGGTCTTTGAATAGTCTGTAAATAAATAAATGGTCTGGACCAGACAAATCGGTGATCAACAGCATGTCCATCGTTATGCACAACTGGGATACGATGACATGTGTCCACCCGATAACCCGATCCAGTTAGGCGCCTCTTCGACAAGCATGGATAGGTGAAGATCGATTCTAACCCGGAACTTTATGGGTGTCTTACAATGTAGACCAACCCGACACCATCATCATCATCATCATCATCATTATTCGTGTTAGTATCGTCGTTTCATTTACTGAAATATTGGGCCTGCATGTGTCCAAACGCTGTCACAATTTCAAATAGCCGCTGCAGCGAGCCTGGCCACCCGATCCCGTTAGTTGCCTTTTACAACAAGCAAAGGCAACTGAGGATCAATTCAAATCCGGATCGTTAAGGGTCTCTATCGTTGATATAATGTATCTGCTGTAACCTACGGAGCCAAAGTCTCGGTGCTACCACCAGTATTTCATTTGCAGCCGTATGCCTAAATGACGACCACGGTACCTAATCATCAGGGTTCAATCAGCCATTGCTCTCCTTTTACTAATCAACCGGCAAAGGATTTGGATATTTCAGAAGCTATAATAAATGGCTTATCTTCTCTTTACAAGGGAAATGTCCTTTTGGTTTTGAAGCTGGTCTGTAATATGAAAATGATCTTATGATCATGGTTAGGCTAGTGGTTCAAGTGTTCACTCGTCACGCCGGGTTCTGTTCCAGGTGCGATGTTTGAAGCGCTTGCTAATGTCTTCCAGCATGGAATATTGCTGACAGTGGCGAAAAAACATACTGAATCCATCAGGTTGATTGATTCATAATTCGAAAATACCAGATAGTGTAGAAGATGCTCTTGCACATAAACAATTTACCTTTGTGCTATTAAGTTTGTGTTTTCCAAGAACATGGAAGAGATAGAAAGAGGTTATTCCAACAAAAACGGCACCAAAACCTATCGCATTAAGGTAAAATTCCAGAGTAATTTAAGATTTTTTAAGCAACAAACTAATGATGAAGCAGAGTATAATGTTATGTTAGTAATTAGAAAGTAACTGAACATTATATTCAAAGATCTGTCCTCGTTATGGAAATCGATATCTCAAAGAGTGGTTTTACTTAAACTGTCAAGTCAAACTGTTTCATTATTTTTGTATGAGTGGTTTATTGGTTTACAGGTCAATATGTCATAGATGCTATGTTTTCTGGCAGGGAAGAGAAGTATGTTGGCAGCGTTTACAGGGATCAAGTTATAAGAGGGGTTATTTTTTTCAAGATAATATTAACAAAGCTATGAAAACAGTGGAAGTAGGAAAACAAGCATCTTGTGACTACTTCAAGGAAACTTGCTTACTAGCGTAACGTCATCCTCCTCGCGAATAATAAAAAAAAACAGGTTAGGAAACACCAAGCGTGACAGAACGTTATGACTATGCCGGAAGAGCGTGTAGACAATATCTAACCTACTTTAGCCATTTCTGTGTACAATAGAAGTGAGACAAAGCATTGAGCATCCTTACAATGTGCAAGCTAATGATCCCTCATGTGCCATTCTTCCTTCATATTGATTGTAATTTCTAATAAGCGAAAACAGCAGTCAATGTTTGGGAAACAAACGGCTTGTTTTGGAATAGACAAAAACAGTGCGCCTTAGGCAACTGTAGGCGTCCAACGGATGTACTTTGTTTCTTGGCGACGAGCTGAAGCATGAAGAGACACAACTCCTTTTATTCAATGAGTTTAGACAAGTGATGTCTTGCAAATAGGAAGGAGATGGGCCTTTCAAGTTGATGTGTCTTGGGGTTAATTTTACATTTCGACATCTGATTCGTCTACATTTTGACCCAGCGTCATTGGGATTCTTTGTTTCGACACATTGCTTTCTATTTCATAATTTCCTGAACTCTGTTTTATTGGTACTGCGCCATTCGTCTTCATCTTCCAAGGATACGCGATTGAAAGTGTAGCTAACAGTATTTGCTCGTGATCATAGTCTGATTCCGTCTCTCACTGCAGTATTGCCTTACGAATGAGTTTGGTTAGGCTGAAGCTTTGTTGGATGAAGTCGAGAATTTCAGGTTAATATCATTCACGGGTGATATTGTATTGCTGTTGATGTTATTATCAGAGTACGACATTCACGTTCGTTGAATTAATCACCCAAGATTTTCACTCTTGAAAAACGCGTCATACATTAAAAGGTTAATTCCACCCTGTCACGACAAACCAGTATCTTTTTATCTATATTGCAGGAAGTTCTTCTTTTGAGGTAGCCACACTACTGCTACAATTAGATTTAGAGATGTCAACCGGAAATCGCATTACTCTTTATTGTTCCAGGTTAGCTTCTAACAGTAAAATATAATTTACACTAACAGTTTACAGGAACATTTCTAACACTTTACAAAGGCGTTATTTTCCAGTTTGACGTCCTCAAATTTTAAAGTCGATGCAGTGTGGCAGCTTATCTAATAACATGGCACTGTTTTTTTTCCATTTTCAATTGTTTTCAATAAAGGAGAGGGATTTTTTTCGACAAGGTGTGTGCTTTAAGAACTGTCATGGCCATGGGCTTGATCTGAAGTTTGGTGTTTGACTAATGTTGCGTATGTAATGTGTGAGACGGTTATTAGTGAGAGATGTTGCACAAGTTCCTATCGAGTACCCTCGTACTGCTTGATAAACGGAGGGATGAGTAAATGACACGAGACATGTTCATAAAGAGATGAGTTGAAAAAGTTTTACTATAAGAATCAACTGCAACCAATGTCATAGCGAAATTATCTATGGGAAAATATTCTGTGCCGAATCACACCCACACCATGTAACGTGTTGATAGTGCCTGAGTGAATGAAATGCATTCAGTCTCCAACATGTCTTGCATGTGTGGGGATACCAGCGCATTGAGCAAGCACTAGTTGCATGGATATGTGTTGCGCCGATATTCAGCTCAGCGGCTCAAAGGCGCTTTGTTTTTCCCTGATTACTGGATGTCAGTCTCAACGGCATATTGTATTATCAATCTCAACTCCACGGGGAGCTGCTACTAGGCGCACCGAGTTGATGTGGCTTTCCCATCCTTACGACGTACCCATTCACCGCTCGGTAGACTTGGACACATAGTCACAGTGATTTGCCCAAGTTTAATGCTCTTTGCTGTACACGCAACTAAGCATTTGCAATAAAATAACGCTTGCCTTTGTTACTTTAGTTTTCTTGATCTAAAGCCATTCAAGACAAGTATATTGTACTAAGATCATCGATCACACGCACGCAATAGCTTGGGCGTTATGTCAGCGGATCCCGGAACGTGAATGTAGATTTGGTTTCGCTTAATTTGTTTGGTTGGATATCATTAAGTAAATATTGTACAAGCCATCATGGTTGCAGTTCGCGTGTTCAGTGTTAGAGACACTGATGCATTCGATGCTGTACACGTGTTGTACAAGCGTGAGCCGCTTCTTTAAAATACAAAATACATCCTTCCTCATCCCTTAAACCGCTGTAACAACAGATCTGATAATGTCATGATTTTTCCTGTGGATATTAAGCAACGGCTATTAATGTAATCATTATTAAGGTCAAAAGCAAGCACTTGTTGTTTTTTCCTGACGCAAACTCCAGTTATTTTGAAACTTGATATGCTCATTAAATTACTCAAAGAAATCTCGTGCTGCGTAGTCACATCAATAACATATTTTGTCAAGCCTTCAGTAATGACATCTTTCAAACCAGGTGGGTTATCCAAGTACTTCTCAGTCTTGAGGTCGACATTTTTGTATTCGATAATTACCATTCTATTTCTGCTCGGTCATATTCTTCAATAGAATCATTGACGGAGAAATTAAGATAAAAAACTAAATATTGATTTTTTATACTTTGGATAAATTGCAACTTTGAAACCTTTATTATATAAAACCTTCACGTTTCATGTCCCGAAACTTGTAATACTTGAGTAAAGAGACTACATGTGTCTATGCATGTTTTTCTTTGTTCTTCTTTGTCATATTCTTTTTAGAACTAGAGGTCGGGACGCGGACGCGGTATAATAAGTTCACAGTTTTGGAAATCACGAAAGATTTGAAACGTCACCGTGAATGTTATCGAATATGTTCAGGAAAAGAATTATTGTTCATTTAAACATTTACATGGGGCTTAATCACTTTTATAATTGCGAAATGAATGTGGAAGTTTGGCGTTTAAATGCCAGAATGGTTGATCTAGGAGTTTCCAGGAAGGTCCCCTCAACGCTTCAACGCGACATGAGTTCAGACAGCAAAATGTAATCATGATTACAGACCACATTAGGACGTGCGCCATTATATTTTCAGGTAGTTTAAGAGAAGCAGATTATTTTCCCTTTTTTGCCCATGTTAACAGAACATGTAAACAATCCCGGTATAAGGTAAACATTGGCAAATGCAGAAGGAATACATGTGAGTTGTCTGAATATAGTTCATATATTTCCGTAGTTTTGGATTGGTTGAAACGACCTAGACTTCAGTGTTGGGTCGACCACATCAAATAAAACGGTTTTGTAGTTAGATTATGTTAACAAAAGTGACATCATCTTAATAAGTTGCATTTGGCATATGGGGCCACACATTGCGGCTGGTCTACACGAATTTACAAAACCCACGTTCTAAAGTACATTAGAGTCGGAATGAGACGAGTTCAAATGTATGTGCACATGCTCAGTTCAGACCGCTAAGGAGTAAACACTATACTACTATGATATATGTGATGCCAACTGAGACATTACGACAAATGTGAACTCGACTACCTCCTCATATCAGTACACATCTGAGTTAAAACAGAAGCTGAACAAACAGATTTAACCAATCGGAAACAGCATTTTCAACACTTAACTCATAAGTGATATTTTTGCGTTTTATCAAAACTAGCACTGTCATCTTATATATTTGAAATTTCTTACAATTATGAACAACAGGTGAAGGTCTACAAATAAAAAGTTCATTCAAAAAGTTGAAACCAGTTTCAATGCTCACCATTGCCTCCGATCCAACAACAAGGATGACCGCCAAGCCAATACTAAGTCTAATAGCAGAGGCTTCCATACTGGTACAACTGGCTGTGGTTTCTTTCTACACGTCCTGGAAGTCACACTTGCAACTGAAATGATCGAGGTAGAGACAGTCGTGCCAAATATACTACAACGCCACCCCCAACCCTGCGGCCCACCCCACTTGCCAATAACCTCCCCATGAGGCGTTGGTTTCCGTGGCAACATCACTCCAGACCGACCAATCAGCGCGGAGGGGAATACCTACGGTGGAGTATCCCAGAATCGATGGTTGCGCTCCAGCCGTTGAAATCAAGGATTTGGTTGTCAGTTAATTGTTCCCGGGTTGTCACAGATCTTTTTCATGAGCGGGATGGTTTGTTTCAATATTCCGTGATTTCAGCCAGCTGTTGTGTTTTATATTATTGATACACCTACGGTGGTCTATTCTTCACAAAGAGTATATCGTCAACAGCGGTAAAAGAATCGATGCTGTACTGGCGTTAAGAGAATGGGTATCACCCATAGGAGTATTGCTCCATTACAATGAAAAGTATCATCTTCCAACACGGTCGCTTCTATAAAACACCAATTCCACATGGACTCCCAGCCCCGATGCTTATTTGCTTATGTGAATTCTCCGAGAATGGACAATGGGTGGTCTATTATAGAGCAAGAGCCGATTAAATTGGTTCAGTGCCGTATGGAAATAGTCCACGAAAGTTCAATAGAAACTATTATATTCGTATTGTCCGTCATTCTCAAAGAATCAGCTACTGTCCGAGGCCTTAAAAAGTTTCTAAGCTTGGCAAAAACATCCACCATGAGAGATGGGAACGTTTGTGATGGGACATTGTTATTCAACATCCGTTTTCATTTCAGGAATTAGTAAGGTGACATGGGGGAGTGTTATCATCAACAGGTAACCCTGGTCGCTACACTCGGGAATGGAAAGGTGGAAAAGAAACAACTCTCACGGGAATTTAACGTAATTGAAATTGATGCATTTCATTGTAGCCGAATACCCTTGGAGCCTATTTTCACTATCAATTTCCATAGGACTGGTGTATGAATAGGCCAATACTTGCAACCAATAAACATTGGACAAATGAAGTGAATTTTACTATTTATCACAGTAAATAATTTATTTTAGGGCACCACTCAATCGCGTTTCTATCCGGAAAGAAGTGTGTGGCTTCTAAACGATTTCACTATGTGATGGTTTGTTTTAATCATGCTCAAACAGAGGTTGGACAATTAATATTGAATTAAATGAATAAACATAAATATCGCACAACCATTTCGTTAACTCTGGAGTTCCTGTCATTAGATAGTCCAAGCTTGATTAAGCTTGCTGACAACTGAATATAAATCGCTTTAATGAAAGAAGTCGTATCTCGTAACGCGAATCACCGCTGATAATTTATATGCGTCTGTCATGTGCATCGCGTCATACATCCGTTTTATCAACCATCTGCAAACAATATGGTGAGACTTATTTAACAAATACGGATCATATTCCCCTTCGATGTATCGATATCATTTAATCAGTACAAATGGATGAGAACAACGAATCAATTGTAACACCATCGTCTGTATAAACACTGCCACAATGTTAGGTAGCTTGGTGAAAAGATTACGTGGATCGCAGGGTGTGGTTTTAAACATGGTTTTTATGAGGACTTGGTGTGAAGTATAGAAGAATAACGTGAAGACAGATAAGCGTCGCTGTTTCTGAATTTTAGTACTGATCATGAAGTCACACTTTGTCAAAAGATTCTTGTAAACGTTTATTATAAGAACAGGAACAGAATTCCCTTCCACCAATTTACCAACCTAAACTAGACATAGGATAGACCTTTGAATCCGCCTCATCGTTTTATATTAAGGTTTTGAAAAAAACGATACAAAGTTACTATCACTAAGATCATATGCGACGGGGATGACTTCAACTTTCAAATAGTCCACTGTCCTTTTACTACAAGCATAATGCCGGCACTCAAAGCCTACGCTGTCTGCATGTTGTGTGCATCATAGCTTTGTTTCAAAGAAATTCTTTGAACTGCTGCTGATAAGGATTATAGCGTTCAAGGTTTTAGCTTAACCTTCAAAAGATATCATGGCAGACTGGACGATATATGTACATTCGTCACATCAGTGGTCAAACTGATGTTCCACACAATGGCTGACTGGTAGTACAATCGCGTCAACTTTCAGCAGATATATTTTATTCTGGAAATGGATAAGTGTTTCTATGTGAAAAACAGTAACATAGACTGAGAATGCTTTAATAATTTAGGATCAGCATGTAAGAATGTTGAAAATTTAATGTCGTCTCAATGGATGATTGTGATACAGTGTGTGCAAATGGATATGATCGATGAGGTGATATGGCTGAGGTTAGGTCGTGTATTAGGGTAATTCAGACTGTGTAGTGTATACAGATTATTGTGGTTGTGTAGTAGTATTATACAGATTAATGTGGTTGTGCAGTGTATACAGATATTGTGGTTGTATAGTATATGCAGATTATTGTGATTGTTTACTACATGCGGATTAATGTGGTTGTGCAGTGTATACAAATGATTGTGGTTGTGTGGTAAATGCAGATATTGTGGCTGTGTAGTATTTGCAGATTATTGTGGTTGTGTAGTATATGCAGGTTATTGTGGTTTTGTTGTAAATGCAGATTATTGTGGTTTTGTAGTTTATACAGATTACTGTGGTTGTGTAGCGTGTAAGGATTTCTGAGGTATAGGGGCGGTTGGGCAGCCTAGTGGTTAAAGCGTCCGCTCCTCACGCCAAAGGCCCGTGTTCGATGGATACAATGCGTGAAGCTTGTGTCTGGTGTTATTGTGTAAATATTGCTAAAAGCGGTGTAAAACCATGCTCAGTCAATCAGTGTGTATTAGGACTGAGGTTTACTTGTACAGGTATATGAGGGCTGTTGCCATTTACTGTCTATATAGATAACTTTGATAATAATGCTAAAAGCTGCGTTTGGCCCAACGTTTTCACTCACTCGTTCAATTGCATGTGTTTTACATGCTCTGGGTGACCATGGGGAAACGTACTGACACTTGGATTTAACGCAGTCAAGTCAATGCTTTGCTGATTGTATCAAGTTTGTAGTTTCTTTACCACGCATTCTTCCACAGATAAAACGGTTATGTTCACTTCCTCAAATATGGCCCTGAAATATGCATTCATAAGTCAAAGCTGATTCACTAGGATGGGTTTGGTGGAGTCTGTCTGTGAACCGTTGCAACATCCAAGCTGTATTGCCTGTATTTCGTATTTCACCATAAGATAAGTAATGTTTATAAAGGACGGATATATAACTGTTTAACTTGAGAAGGATGTTTATATATGTTTTACTTGAGAATGATGTGTATATCCGTTCTACCTAAGAGGAATGTGTATGTCCATTTTACGTAAGAGATCATTGCATACCTGTTTAATTTGAGAATGATGTGTATATCCGTTCTACTTAAGAGGAATGTGTATGTCCATTTTACGTAAGAGATCATTGCATACCTGTTTAATTTGAGAATGATGTGTATATCCGTTCTACTTAAGAGGAATGTGTATGTCCATTTTACGTAAGAGATTGCATACCTGTTTAATTTGAGAATGATGTGTATATCCGTTCTACTTAAGAGGAATGTGTATGTCCATTTTACGTAAGAGATCATTGCATACCTGTTTAATTTGAGAATGATGTGTATATCCGTTCTACCTAAGAGGAATGTGTATGTCCATTTTACGTAAGAGATCATTGCATACCTGTTTAATTTGAGAATGATGTGTATATCCGTTTAATGTGATAAGGATGTGTATAATTGCCTAATTTGATAAGGATGTGTATATCTGTTTAACTTGAGAATCTTGTGTATATCCCTTTTATCGTAAGAGGTGTGTGTGTGTATGTTTTGCATAAGAAGTAAGTGCATATACGGTTTACTTCAGAGGTATGTGTATATCCACTTTACTTTGGGTATATGTTTTATTTAAGAGGGGTGTGCACACAGAAACAAATGCATGTTTGATTCCCTCTAACCATCGGATGCACTGCTCATGGTTGAAAGTCCATTGTTTCAACTTATTAAGTTGACCACACTCTTATCCCAGCATGGCCAGGTATGTGCTCATGCTATAATTCGTGTACAAAGAGTTTGAATTACTATCTCAAGATTTAGGTAACCATTGACTATACATACGTCTTCATGTGGTTTTTCGTCACAGAGGAACCTATGTGCACATGCTATCCTTAACGCACTTTTTCGATAGGACATCAGATGTTTTGATATCAAACAAGCTCAAACTTTCACCTACGAAATAGTCATATGTTTTAGTGTTAGAGCTGAGTGAGTTGGTGAGTGAGTTGGTTTTTACGCACTTTTTAGCCAAAGGAATGGGCTCTGCACGTTGTAGCTGGAATCGATCCCGTGCCTGACGGGCGAACGTATTCACCAGAACCACCAGCCCCCCGCCCCCAACAATTGTTAATTGAAGGAGGCGCTTGTCACTTAAGTGATCAAGTTTAACTGACCGTAGCATTACGCCCAAAAGTACATTCTCGTGAGTAATGGCAAGAGTTCCGGCAAAAATGACTCTATCTATCACACATTAGGACAATGCTTCTCTTTAGGGAATCGAATTTGTGACATTATGTTCAAACATTGTTCTTGATTCAATTAAGAAATCCGACTGTTCCTTTCTTCAATATGCAGAGAATGTAAGGTGCGTTTTAAGCCCGTTTGACAGACGGATTTGTTTTGATCCCAGGTCAGCGTAACAGCTTTATGTGCTGTTTGTCTCGGCAAATCAGACGAACGCTGTTCCAGGGATGATTGGATATCAGATTTGAACGTCACCATTGACATCAACTCGCTGTCGTAAAACTTAAATTGAGTTAGCGTGATGTTTTCAAAAGAGCTTTTGTGAAAAGCCGAACCGGTTCTTTGTTCTTGAGAAAGATTATGACTAGTGAATGTTTGAAGAATTGGGATTTTTCTCCTGATAGAATTAAACATCAGATATTCCTAATGCTTTACCAATTCGTTCCAGTGGGTGGTCTGTGTTTTCAAAATACAGTAAACAGTACCTCTTGGGCTTACATTAACACGATACGTAATGCTAACGTTCACTTCAGTTGAAGTGGTGATGGATATAGAAATTACGGTCTTCACGACGCATTTGAAAAATGGATGATTTGAAAACCCTTCCTTGCAAGACTATGCCACTTAAAGCAGCCTCTTCGTAAACAACTCTCAAAGGCCATTTTTTGGCAACATAACAGGAAATGTTGACTCATTCAATTTATGTATTGCCTGTTTAAAATTAACTGCATTTACTAATAAAGCAATGTAAAGTGTAAAGAAGTGCCAGTTACAAACAACACATTGCAGGGATTGCTGCGTTTTTAATCTTTTATCAGAATGGGAGTATGGCTCATACCAGCTGATAAATGAAAGGTCACCGTTACATTGACTATTGTCACTGCTTTTAAAAATCATTTCAAAACAAACAATTACAGTTTGGTATCAACATTTGATAAAGAATGGTTATCCCTTTAAGATTAATTACATTTAATATCATTAGGTCACCTTCGGTACGTCCATTTACACAGGAAATGCTTTCTTTCGGAAACATCGGTCCACCTTTCGTAGAGCCCTTGAGTAAATGTTCATCCTTTCGCTAATATTTGATACTTCATCAGTTAATTTCTACTTCGACCATTAAACATGACGTCCTTACCGCCGCGAGGTCATTCTTCAATCGGTGTCTATTTGTTCGTCCACGCGATAGAGGGGGTTCATACCTTCCCTTTCTTCCATCTGGCATTTGAATTTCCCATCTAGTGAGAAAATGCAAATGTTTGCACTTGTGCGGGGCGAACACCTTATTACTTTACTAGTTCATGCTGTTACAATCGACTTGGCAGAAAAAAATATTTCTCTTTTTCACGAAGATCTTTGCAAACACCTGCATTATATTTAATCGGTTGACCGATTGATTTGGTAATGTTTCTTTAACAATTGCGATTCGAATACTTAACCATTTTTTTTCTCTCAAAATTTGATTCGGTTTGATGAAATCCGTTGACATAATACTCATTAGATGTATCCTGATCGTAACGGTATTTGTGGAAATAGTTTACATCATGAAATCTTACCCTTTTGTGCAGAGATTGTGTATTATTTCCACCGATAGTAGGTCAGTAAATGTGCTGATTGTCTATCAAAGAAATCAGATCAATGTTTCATTTTCCCTTCTTTTACATTGCCAAGGATTGTAATGCAACATAAAACCCACTACCCCCTCAAGTGTACGAATTAACGGTATGATTATAAACAGATGTACCCTCTGTTGAAGTATAACATGCAGGATTCTGTAGTGGAATGCTTATATTTTAAGATAATTCACATAGGCGTCTCACTATTTCTTAATTTTCAGGTTTCCTTTTGGAATCTTTCCTTCCACATCCAACCGATCATTCATAAGGCCACGCTGGTGCCACATCAGGCTGTGAAAAGGCACTGATACAATGTAAAACCGACACCAAGCAGGAGATGAATTTAGAACGTCGGACGTGGCAAAATTCACAAACATGGTTGAATTACGAAGAAAACACAGAATTATAGAGACATACAAACAAACATAAGCGCGAGTAGGTCTGTGTCTCAAGACGATTTTTCAAGCCATATTTTGTAATATTTTGAATGTATATCTTTTCTGAAAAAGATTAGACGACGTTCACTATCAAGCATATAGAGGCATGATAAAACCCTAAATCAACTTTTTCCGCACATTTTGCACATAATTATACAGAATCCGACGTGATATTGCTGGAATGTTGGTAAAAGCGACGTAAAACCAAACTCCCTTACCCATTTAAAGGGCTGGATTCACCATACTAAACCATTTCGTTCATTTTCAGGAGATTTAAAGCAACTCGAAAATGGTTTGAATTACTTATCATCAAGTTAACCTGAAAGGTGATTATGGCAGGTGGGCTTGAAAAATAACTTGTGGCTGAATAAACCTGGGCACAAGATTAAGTCGATGCTACATAATTACAGAGATAGAGCGCGCGCCTAATTGCTCAGTACCACCAATAATCGATCGAGTAAATACAACCCGAGCATTGCCGACAAGGTTTAATATGAGATGGCAAATTGTCATCAAGAGCCCGGACTTTGCGTAACTCGTGATACGGAACCAGCAAGCATGTGATGTGAATTCTGATGTTTGTGACCCCCTACCGCCGTCAATCACACCTGGAGAATTGAACGGCTTGCTCTCAAAGATGTCAAAACAGTTGTTTCCCCAAGGGTTTGGAAAATGTAATGACAGTCAGTTTTTATTTAAGAATCAATGCCCATTATGCCAACCTTAATGAACTCTAATAATATAATCTTCGGTATGCTTGAAACAAACCTCACCAACACAAAAACACCGATGTTGTATGTTGCACATCGTAGATGGTAACAGCTCCGTAATTTTTAAAGAAACGGAATCATTGTTATAATAAGTCTAATAGCAGTATAGTGTAAATGTGTGACTCAGTTCCAATGCATGATGATCAATCTCGCGTACAGTATGTAAACGGACAAACGGTTGCTATAAATGAATTCGTCACCTCCACATACAAGGGTTTATTTCATCTGTTCGGACAAATGAAGTCAGATCACCATCCTGGGGACCATGGGGACTTCTAGTACTCTTCCCTCCTGCACGGACCCTATCTGGATTTAATCCTGTTAGTATCAGTATTATTATTTATGTTCGAAGTAATACGTGTATAAGCAAATGCCCCCCGAAATTTACTGGGTAAACAATGTGTGAAATACTGGACTTCCTATTGGAATAAGATATTAAACCAGGGCAGCTCCGAAGCTTTCGCCTGTGCATCACTCGTTCTTGAGCTATGTCCTTATTCATAGATCACCAAAATCCATCCAAGGGCATTGCAGCAAACATTTTAACCTACCTTCAGGTTTATCGATGATCTGGGGCGGTGGGGTAGCCCTATGGTTAAAGCGTTCGCTCTTCACGCCGAAGGCCCAGGTTCGATTTCTCACACAAGTACAATGTGTGAAGCCCACGTTTGGTTTCTCCCGTCGTGATGTTGCTGGAATATTGCTAGAAGCTGCGTATAAACACACTCACTCACTCACTCACTCACTCACTCACTATGGATGACCTGACAATCCTATGCATTGGTCAACCTGTCTTGGCTGGAAATAGGTATCTGAAACAATATTATCTTTTGCATAATTATTTAGATCTATGTAACAGCAGTTACAATAGTTCAAAAGAGTGTATGAAAATGGGAATGACTTTAACCGTCCAGTTGTCAACTCGTCCTTATGTTGAACAATGGCCGATCTGCTCTGGCCTTGACATATCACAACTGTTGACATATCACAACTGTTGAGGTGCCATTCCGTTCTCTTCCCTCAGAGGTTACTTGTCATATCTTCCTACGGACCTCGTAGGTTCCCGGTTCTCATAAAATCCCCTAGCGGCAAAAATCGCAACACGAATTAGCTCCCTTTTGTCTGTCCATTCAGAACACGTGTTACATCGACTTAGATCCAATTTGACTAACAGAAGTAAATATGGCGACACAAATATCCCTCATCTGCCAGGGACTTGTGTTGATGTGACACACAAGAATCTAATGGCTAGTTTGCCTGTTGTCAAGGCGAGTTATGGAGACGCCATTGCACAGGCCATTACATGACTGAGTTCCGTCTAGATGAAACATTGCGCATCGCGCTGTTGAAGAGGTTCTAGTTTTCCCAAAGCACAAGGGAATTATAAAGGCCTTACGAATGATCATTTTTTTAAACGCTGATTGCACAACTAAATCTGATTGCAACCAGTCATGAATCCTGAACACTCACACTCTAATACGAAGATATAACAAGTAGGGGGTATAACAAGGAGCCTCTGTGGGAGGAGAATGGTACAATCAAGAGGCGGCGGGATGGCCTTGTGGTTAAAGCGTCCGCTCGTCAAGCTGAACACCTTCGTTCGCTCCCTTACATGGGTACAAAGTGTGAAGCCCATTTCTGGTGTCCAGACTCGAGTATTTACAGACAGCCGCCATATAACTGGAATATTACTGGCTACTATCATGATCACTCATTGCAATACTTTCTGTCAGGTCTGTCTGAAATTGAACGCAACCGATGGCTAGGAGACATATCATTAGGACAGAATATATTGTCATTAATCCACACAATCCACACAAGTCCACACTGTCGTTAAACCTGAACTTGAAATCCATTTCGTCAGTTGACGATTAATATATCATTGCATCCGAACGCTATCTTTTTCTTCGATCTTTCTTTGTTTCGAGATTAGCATGTTACAATGCATGGTAAAAGTCAGTTTCTATGAATATTTTATTACTGTGTGTATTACTGTGAATATTTACTTAATTCATCATTATCAATAACACCAGAACGGCAAATGGACAATGCTGTCACTTATTTTAGATGAAATTATCCGCTTGTAAGATGAAGAGTAGAAAGTGACCCCATGTCAGCTATCGCCTTCCGATGGAGTACAGTTCCCGTTGAGCTGACATCAGTCCCGATACTTAGCAACAACAGTTCGCCATATACCCCCTACTCTCTCTCTCTCTCTCTCTCTCTCTCTCTCTCTCTCTCTCCCCATATGCACAATAATCAAATCCCCCACCCCCACCCCCCCACACACACACACACGCTCACACACTCCACCCCAAACTGATCCCTAAATTTAATTATCTCTTCTTGATGGGTACTTCAGTAGTTATAACGCCAAACAGTTTTGACGTCGTATCTTTAACATGCGTTAAGAAAAAGAATTCGAAAAGTTTGACTACAAAGAAAGTTATCGCAGACAACAGTAAATCTGACACCAACTTGAAACAAATCTTTTAAGTCTTAAAATGGGCCGTCGGGAATATATCACACAAATGCAAAGTCCGGTAACTGTAAGAGTGGGAGGACCCCATATCCGGGGGCAGAAAAGTGTAAGTCTCGCGGTGAACGTGAAGCCAATAAAACGTTATGTCCCATGCGGTTAACTTGATTACAGATTGTGAATCAAAGTCGGAGTCGAGATGCTACATCTTCTGCAAAATGGTTCTAATTCGACTTTCCCTGGGGGTGTCGCTCACTCTCAGCTTTGTATTATATCCACCAGAGAGACGCCATAATACAGGCCGAGAACGTTCATCCTAGCTACTGGACAACGTCTAAACGAATGCTGTTTGGTACACTACTAATATTATCTATAAATGATATAACAAAATTTAATAACTGCTCATTTGTTTGTAAGTTGATTCATTAGCCTAATTGTATGCATAGACTCTAATGAGGTGATCTTAACGGATAGTAATTGGTTTGAAAACAATGAAAATGATTTTGAAAGAGAGATGCTGGCTGCTGTGTAATTGACTTAAATGGAAGAGGTTGCATCGAGCATAAACATCCATGATTCATGCGATTCAATTTACTGGTTATTATTATCATTGCTGTATTATGCCCTCTCGACGATTGCCATGCTAATGTTATCATGACATTACACTGTATTCTCGACAATCATCGAAATAGACAAAAATCTTGGTTCCTTTGCCTGAGGCTTGTACCGCATGAAAAATACAGAATACTGCGCATTTAATATCGGACTGTGGAATCTAGCAGTTAGATATACACGATCTTGGTTTTCCACCTCTTATAAATCCCTCCGTTATAAGAATGTCACCTACGAGGGGGAGAAAACCCATAGTGATGCACGTTTGCCACTTCGATTAAAGAATATTTATGATGCTAATGAACCAAAGAATGTATAATCAGTGCGAAACTGAAATTCGAACTCCAAACGGGGTTTAACATCTTGTTCAATACTATCGCACTGACACACCACTGGGAGTTCAGTTTCACAAGGTTGAAGTCCAATATACATATAGGACACAGCTGATGTGTATGAGTGAGTGAATGAGTGGTTTGCGCCACGTTTAGCAATATTCCACACCACAAATGGGCTCCACGCATTGTACCTTTGTGGAGAATCGAACCCGGGTCTTTGGCGTGACGAGCGAACGCTTTAACCACAAGGGTACACCACAGCCTCTGATGTGTGTGAACACGGGTGTGTGTATACATGTATATGTGACAGTTGTTTTGTATATAGGTGGCTATTAGTACATATAGATGTCAACTGGTGTGTTTATATGTAACGGTTGGTGTATTCAACCATCGGTGTGAATATATGTGAAAAGTGGTGTCAAATATGTAACAAATGGTGTTTCATGACACTTGAGTGACACTTGTTGTGTATATAAAATGAAGAGCAACAGAAAGTACACAGGTTGTGTTTCTCTCAATAAGATGAAAACATCAAAACCTTTTGGTGAGATGGAAAATGTATATAGACGCACACTGCAATATAGTGTTTATCATTAAAACTATATTGTAACAGTAAACAGTGACGTAGTGATGCCCATTGCAGATGGTTCCTACAATGCTGTCAAGTGATTGGTCAGTCTTCACGACGAACAAGTTTGATACCCCGTGTACGAAAATTGCTCGTGGACAGGACAACAATCATAATTTTGCTAAAAAATCGTACTAAACACTTACAAGTGTTTTAGTTTGCATTTTGGCAAATGAAATATGGTTGTTGCGTTCTATACAATCTGTGTGCTTCTATAGTTTTATCAGTTAGAACGCAAATTTTGGATTGCAGCAACAATTACACCTGTCTACTTTCTTTTGCTCGCCAGCTTATTAACTTTTTTTGTGTGTGTATGCAAATGACAGCTTGTGTTTGTAAGCTTGAAACGTGATGTGTGTATATGTGACATTATAGTGTGACAGCGGGTGTGTATATGTGTGACAGTTTATATGTATATATGGAAGCTAATGTTTATGTTGTTTATAAGTGTGGCAGTTGGTGTGTATATGTGCGACAGTTTGTAAGTATATATGTGTCACTTGGTGTGTATCTATATGACACCTGGTGGATATGTATGTGACAGCTTGAGTTTATACGTTGGACAGCTGATATGCGTACATGTGACCTTAATGTGTGCATATGTGGCATCTTGTTGTTTATACGCGTGGCAGTTGGTGTGTATATGTATGACAGTTTGTATGTGGCAGCTGGTGTTTATAAGTGTGACAGCTTGTGTCTATATATGTGACCTTGATATGTCTATATGTGACAGCTTGAGTTTACAAGTTCGACAGTTTGTATATGTATGTTTGACACTTAGTGTGTATGTATGTGGCAGCTGGTGTTCTTAAGTGTGAAAGCTAGTGTGTATGCATGTGGCCATTCGTGTGTTTATTTATGTCACAATCAATGTGGGTATATATGGTGTTTAGTGTTACACAAGTGGCAATAGGTTTGTAAAAATGTATAGAATACGTGCACAATAAAAACAACTTGAAAAGGTTGAGAGATGTCATATTCAAAGATAAACTGGTTATTCTTACGTCAGTGTCGGGGCGTTATAGCGGGTTAATATTGGTTAATATTTCATACAGATCAGATCCAATGTCGAAGACGTACCACGTGTTATTGAACCAACAAGGGATCTATCGTTAGATGAGACACTACACGATACGATCTCGTTTGGCTACAATCTGAACGGACAGCTAGGCCATTTCCCCGCTATTATAATACAGCGAGGATGGCACATTGTACTGAAGACTATGGGAAGGCAGGACTCTAGCGGAACTAATGAAGCGGTGGACAAAATTAATTCGGATAGTGAAAAATAGACCGAGCAGCCTTCAGAGTCGGTTGGACAGTCGACGCCATTTTCGCAAAAGCCCCATCAAATATTTACTGTCTATCACAGAATTCGCTAGAAGAGCACTCAAAATTTTCCCTGGAGTCACATGGGAGTGCATGACTTAGAGTGCTATTAGAAAGCATTTTGATCATGTAGAGACAATATGACGTCATTTCCAAAATGTCGTCTGCCATTACGGTAGCAGACGATGTGAACGAGGGTCGTGTGCACTTCGTTGGCTTGAACATACTTTCAGATATATGTGGCTATTGTAGAAAATGTCAGATCATATAGATAAGTCTCGTGACGGATAATTGGATATTGAGTAAATGAGACTTTGTCTTACGTCCCGGTTTAAATTAATAGACACAGCGGGAAAACATAAAGACTGACTCCATTGAGGTGTTGGTGCCGTATGACAGACAGGAAACCAAATATTGACCGACCGTTGAATTGAAAATGTACATTAAATACCTTGTGACCTGCAATAAATAGCTGTTTTCGCGTGAATGTAAGTTGGAGGTATCTAATGCATTTGTTATTTCTTTTAATTGGACCTATGGGGACGGAGAACTCCAGGATTCGATCATGATTGTTTTTGTAATCATTATGAAAACAAACATGATCCTGACAGTCAGGACTGAGTCAGTTTGATGTACCCATAATTTTTTTCTCAGCTTATTATCAATATTTCCATTCCATTAAATCAAAATAATGTTTACTTGAAAGTTGGTTGAAGTGCTTTGTAAGATTATTGTAAGAAACTTTAGAAACCTAAATGTGAGACACTTTGACAGTCAGTCATTGGTTTCAAGTGGTTTGTCTTATACAGGTAGTATATAGCTTATTATGGCTGCGTCTTCGGCGTGGCGAGCGAGCGTTTTATCCACTGGGCTACCCCACCGCTCCACAAACAGATGGGAGCAGATACGAGCGTATTGCAGGACAGAGGGTCAACGAACCTGGTTCATGCATTTCATCGTATCCCACCGGAGCTCATCGATGTTCATAATATCAATCACTTTGTTGTGGCATTCGATTAACTTAACAACGCCGTCATTTAGCTTGAATATTACTGTGGCGTTAAACAACAAAACAAGAAAGGCAATGTTAGAGCTGACGCCCACCTCATCAGCTACTCAACCCTAATCTTCTAACTCAGTTAAAGACAAACACTCAGACAGGGTATATTCAATGACAGCAATTTATACCAGACGATGGTAGAATTTTATGTGTTTTACCCTGTTTATTATTCGCACTGTTCTTTTCACTCACCAACTCTGTGACGTTGTCAAACACACTGTTTGTTTCATTCAACGGTCCGCGACGAAACGAAAACAACATAATGCATTATCATGGAGAGTTTAGAAACTCAGAGCCAGCAGAAGTGGTATCGAGTTACTATCATTTTCACCTGACGCTTCAGCGTTAATGTCCACGCATCTCATGTTTATATATAACACAACAGACATAGAAATTCAGTACTGTACAGCAGAATATTACTGGAAACAAAGGTTGCACCATGACCTTTTCGAACACACCATTTACAGTCAGCAGAAATGACACAATTCATGGAAATGAAAGTACATATAGGACACTCGTTCAATTACTGCTGTGTCATATTATCTGTCAAAATGATATTATAAATGCTTTGGGTTGTAGCATAAAGGACCAGCATCATTAGGGAACTCCTAGAAGCATTGGTCTGGAGGACTGATCAAAGGCCCATTCACGATTGATGTGTTTGATTGGCATCAATGAATGGACGTGCTATAGATTTCAAAGAATTACGAAACAAGCTTCATACTTATGAGTGCCCTGTAGTCTAATAAAACACAATGCTGTTTTATAAATTGAAATGACAATCTGAATGCCTACTACTTGCAAAACCGTGATCACGGAGTACAACTGAGAGCAGTAAATGCTCCTTGGTGACCGGAAGATGAATGGTTACACTTCATAAATACATTAAAATTATAATTTGAATTAGAATTCAATTAGGCAAATGGCGGGTGCGGGGGCAGGGCATGCTTATATTATATGCAATGATATTATGGAGAATGAAGCCCATGTACTTCAACATGCCCTTATATAAAAATGTTGCTAAAACCATGTTAAAGTTTAGTTTTATGTTCAATGTTAATGTCGGGTTTGGCGATACTTCTGATCGTGATCAGTTAAGCTCTCGTATGTCATGTCTCTTTATACTACAAACAAAAAGCATGTGAACACCCTAAAATTTGATAGGCGTATGTAAACTTAATCGTGTTGAAGTGATAAATACTTTAAGGTAAATGCAACTTTTTGAGTGCGTAATGTCCTACACATGCACTGAGCTGTTGTGCTTGGGAGTTTGACTCAGACATGTTTTTCACTGTTTTTAACACTGTTTTTAACACTGTTTTTAACACTGTTTTTTTCACTGTTTTTAACACTGTTTTTTTTCACTGTTTTTAACACTGTTTTTAACACTGTTTTTGACACTGTTTTTTTTCACTGTTTTTAACACTGTTTTTAACACTGTTTTTTCACTGTTTTTAACACTGTTTTTAACACTGTTTTAACACTGTTTTAACACTGTTTTTAACACTGTTTTTAACACTGTTTTAACACTGTTTTTAACACTGTTTCATTTCATTCAAACCCAACGAATACTGAATCAGTTGCTTCACTGCACGTTCTGTCATGCCTCCAAAAAGTTAGATATATATTTACATAAATGACGTCACCTCGAATAATTTTCTACATGACTATCAGATTCTAGGGTGGTTCCATATTTTTCTTCGTAGTATACATTTAGAATTTCTGCCCAAATCTGCATGGATGCCTTAGATGTTAGAAAATTACTCGTATATACCCCCTAAGCTTTATAACTTTACTAATACATTTACATGACTGTATATTTATTGCATATTTTATGTGTTTCATTTTACCTTTCAGAGTCTCTCATAATCTCATAAGGGATGAGTCATTATATATATCTAAGTCATGTGGCTTGTATATGTTTTATTTGCATGAGGTAAGTTCTAAATAAAATATTTCTCCGTCGGTCAGCTTACTCCTTTCCCGAGCACGCCGTGCCATCACCGATTTTCAGCTGCCCATTGATTTTCACAGAAGCTTTGTCCTTTTCAGCCTATGCAGTAACTTTCTGAGTATAGTTGAGACCTGTGTTTTTTTCTTTTACACTAACGTTTCATGTAAAAATATTTATAACTATCAAAATTTCATTTTTACATCCATTTTGTTCACATTTTTTGTGTGACATATTCTGATGTCGCTTTGGTAAATCAAATTTTATCTGCATATCAAAGTTAATATATATTAACGGCGAGAGTATTGACAGAATCCATGCTGGATCCAAACAGGTTAGCGATCTATAGTACAGGTAATATCGATGGTTAATAATGCTTCTGTCCATCAACCAAAATAATATGCTTTTAATCAAGTGTACGTCCTTACGAAGCATCTTCACAACAACAGTGGCGTTCATAAAACAGCCGGCAGGACATTGAAGCACCTACTGTTCAAACAGCATACCTTATCTCGAAGTACAATAACGTATATGTATATCCCGAGTTCACGCTTGCGCTATGTCAACATCCATGCAGGGGAACTAGTACGATAAGGATTTCACCTACTGATTAATTGTTACATTGAGCATAAATAAGTAAACGTGAGTCATTCCAGCAGTGTAATCATCCCTGTGCCTCACCAGCAGTAATATATTGGTGTTATTGTAGGTAGAACAATGTTGTCAATTGATTGTCTATTGCATTGAGAACGGTGGAAGAGGGATTCATTTACAGTGGACATAGTGCGTGTGTGCTGACACATTAATGATCGATGACATGTCAGTAGCACCTATCACTTCACCTGGTATGATCCTTGCATTTCAGTGGCATCGACCGATAAATATACAACACACGTGCAACGTGGATTTTGAAATGGATTTTTTGGTGGTTGTTGGAGGAAATTTAACCATGGTGATAAAACTATGGTATGCTTTAGTCATAGACTGGTTTGAGCTGGGTTTTTTTTCTTAAATTCGTGTAACACTGGTCAGTGTTCAGCAACCCTTGCAGGGACCTAATGAACTAACATTCATCTTGAGCGCCCGAGTTGGTATATTGAGTGCACATACTGAGCACACACGTTAGTATCTTTAACGCTCAAATTAGTATCTTGAGATACGCTAATCAGCATGCAGTGCGTGTCGATGCAATGGAGGAGCGGAGACGCGTGTTGATGGTTACACGACACCAAATGTTTTCCCATAGACTTCTATAGTAACGTTATATTTTCTTAAAAATCATACATGCTATCAACAGCCATTCCATGTACACATGGGCACAGTCTGGCCTCTAAGCTACAATAAAACACACGTTCTGGCCAACTTGTCCGCCGTAATTTCCAAGCACAGGAAGCGGAACACATCAACCCCCATCTCCGCAGCAAATGTCAACTACTTCAAAATATATGTACACACATAAGTATAACCCATGGTGATAAAAATGACAGCAGTTAATGCTTAAAATTGTGGTCAGTTTCAAAAAACAGGGTGGATGTGCTTTTAAAACACATAAACATCTTGCACTATTTCATCCAATCACAGCTGTCACAGGCCTCTCTCCGTTTGAGTTGTTTCCAAACGGTCCTCGCTCTGGGAGCATGTGATGTTGATATAGTGCAGTGGAACCTGATTCATGCTGATATCAGTCTTGGGTTCAAAAACAAATATATAACACACCATCTGATAAAAAACATAGCACAGTATTGGTAGCACGACACTTGAAGCGTATTCTGTGGTGCATGTCCCTCTTTCTCACCAAATGTCTGATTTGCTGACATTACCGACTTTACTGCAGACAACGTCAACCATCTGGACAAAGATATGGTTATCGTTAGATTCATAAAAATATATCCAGTGCGGTTTACTCGTGAAACATGATACTGCACGGTCGTTGTTCAGAGTGTTAGACTAGGATGATTTTGAATTTCGCTCAAGACACTGTCTTCATCGAGATATATATTCTTCAAAGGCACCTAAAATATCAAAGTATTGATTATCATGTTTTCTACAGCGGTGCTGGCCTAAAACGACTTATCTCACAATGTTCTAAATCTTCCACATCACGATTTAACTTCTTTCTATTACAATTTTGGGTCACCTCTCAGCTTTGTCATATATCGCCAATGTGTTGGAAATAGGATCTCAGTTTTGGGGACTATTATTGAAAAAAGTATCAGCGAAATTCCGTTGTGGTCGAAGTAGTACTAACAAAATTCAGTACAAACAATGATAATAACCAAGATATAACAATAGGTATTCAATTTTGATGTGTGAAGTGAAATTATATAAAATATTTATCTTCCTAATAAGCCACAAATATGAATGAGATCTTTTCTACTTCACTTGTGGATAGAGAGTCAGGGTAGACTATCATGTCATTACCCCACTGACGATATGCTTTTTAGTTCAACTTGAATCGAGTCTTTTGTCTGTTCGAAGTATGACACATAATTATTATTCACTTCTATTTGAAACCAGTCTATAAGGAATTAAAGCGGTGTAAATAAAATGAGGAACATGGTATTCTAGTGAGAAACAAAGTCGGTAGAAGTACTATATGTGCAAATAGTAATGGATCAAATAAATCAGGCTGGTCTTATATGATATTGTTAAGCTGCCAATGTGCCCGCTTTGGAAAACAACTACTGGTACGTGCATACCAAGACTACAAACTAAAGTTCCGTGAAAGAGGTCGACTTCCAATGCATCAGACATCAGTTTCATATTTAAGTATAACACTCAATATTTCCATTTTTCATGGTCATTTATTACTATATATACATAATTAAGCCATAGCAAAAAACAAGTTATCAAAGCTTTATGCTAGTGTTCATAACCTTTTGTACCAACGTGAGAAGTCGGTACAATACTGCAGCTGTTTATACGTGCAATAAACTCCTGTTATGTTATAATTCGTACTATGGCGTTATAACATACCCAGGTATAATTTAGCAAAAGCGGTAAATCAGTTTCAACGAGTAGTATTGACAAGTACAAAGACGACTGAATATTTACATAACATTATCAACGATCATGATCGTTTTGCATACTTGTACACAGGCACATCATAAGCACCTAGTTAACTCCGACTTTGCATCGTTTGAAATCTTCCAAAAATCATATACGTTTTGTACCTTTTAGACAGAAGTCAGGTAAGCGTACGTTCCAGTAATGCCGTTAGATGCTAAAATCGAAGTAGACCCTCAGCGTTCTAAGTTGTGCGTTCAACATACTAACTCGTGAGCTCAAGATAAATTTTATGTCATCAGGTTCCTTCAGCGCTTCCGTAAATCCTACTATAGGACATCTAGAATAAGCATATTTTCTTATTCCTCTGAGGTGTTATATCACACATGGATGTATAACCTGAGAGGGAAGAGGAAATATGCCCTGCGGGCCTAAGTGAGTTGGGAGGGATGGGATTGTGGATTAATAATAATTCGGTCCATGGAAACTTGATTAAGAACTGACTTTGCATCCACATGAACCTTACACCATGTTGGTAATATTGTAAACTGTAAAGTCTAATGATTTTCTCAGATCAGATGAGATATCGTCAGATATTGATTATATTAATATACTGGTCAACGTGTGAAACTAGTTTGAAATGTGGGGTGCAGGTGGGGTTTAAATTTAAGTCTATAGATGTATTCATTAAGTGCTCTGTCAATTTTCAGTTTTGGAAATAATATTGCTGACCTCAGCGGAAATGATACACATGATGAAACCATTGTCGTAATTTATCGATAGCTTATTGAGAAAATGTGAGACATTTGTTTGTTGTCTTTCATTGACATCCGAACTCCATGTGGTTTTGGTAACTATGTGCATTCCTAAAGCCAAGGCAGCCAGCGGAACCCTCGTATTATCTTTTGCACATATCATTTAGGCTCATCCTTTCTAGTGACAATAGGGAATAGTACATATATCAATGAAATTGTTCATGTATATTCATGGAAAAACAATAAAATGATTTACATACGACACACAATGCAAGTGCTGTGAATATGCATTTTATGCAACGACATACCTTTGTCATCTTTATCAGCAAAAAAAATACCTTGCTGTTTCGTCACAATATGTAGTTCAATGTTACCAAACAACTACAAACCATTACATGTAAAGAACTTTTCAAGTTTTTGTTCATTCTTTGTTTCTTTGCATTTTCCGATTTCTTTCTTGAGGCACATGCGACATTCCAAGGCTTCAGCACACTTTGATTGTTATCACGTTTTTGTGTACATGAGTCTCTTCTTCTTTGTTGTATTATCTTTTGTATTATTCACATATGAGCATTTTGTTTTCTATTTTAGGTATTACAAAGGACTTTCTACACAGCCACAGCAAGGTTTGTTTTCTAAATTGATGAGATTTTTCTTTAAGTTATTAAATTCAACATTTCCTCTGTTTAACATGATTTCATTTCTTGTAAACGTAATTAAACGTGTGGAATTTTAAAGTGCCTACGATAGCTAAATACATCCGGTGAAACACAAAGTATCAAGGAATTCATAAAAAGAGAATCTTCAGCATTAAAAATATATTGACTTTATAGATTGTGTTTTGGAAATTGCTTTGCCTCAATCTCAAATTTGATAAAAAATATGATAACTCAACCTGTTTAAATGCTCGTACATGATGTTATATTGACCGACTCTCAAAATGCATAAATCACATCAGGACGAATATTGCTAACAAACAAAACTCTGTCCTCAACCCAAGTTCACAAACGATTTTGTCAAATAAAATTCCTTTCGAGGGAGAATCAGTTTATGGTGAGTCACACGCGAGGTTCATGCGATAGAAATGTTAATTTCATATTCCTACAAAATAAGTATATTATGATAGCTTTATGTCAATCTGTCAACAGATTTGTCAGTGAGCTCGTAAAGGAACTGACAATATATTGTCACTATATAAACCGATTATGTGAATGATGCTTTGAGCATTGACATAACACATGTCAAGGAGACAACTCTGGATTTTGAGTCCACAAAAACTGTACATGTACGTGCAAAAAAATAGCTTATGGCCTAATTGATGTTGCCAATATTATCTGATGATGTTATTTCATGTGATTAATATTATGAACATTCACTTTCTAATTCATTTGTCAACATTAGCGATCATAAGAATCAAAAGTCTGTCGAGACGCCAAAGGCTGTTACGCTACATCACAAGGAGTGTTATGGATTATACGTTCATCCCAATGTTGGCTGTGCACAATATATGGTCCCTTGATAAAAATGAAGTGGCTTTAAGGACGCATAAAATTTAACTTTCTTGCCATTGAGTGAGTGCGTGTGTTTAGTTTTACGCCATACTCAGCAATATATGGCGGTGGTCTGTTGATAACCGAGTCTCAACCAGACAATCCAGTGACCAACAGCATGAGCATTGATTTGCGTAATTGGTATCCGATGGCATGTGTCAATCAAGTCAGCGAGCCTGACCACCTGATCCCGTTTGCCGACTCTTAGGACAGGCTTGGATTACTGGAGATCAATTCTAACCCGGATCTTCGACGAATTCATGGGTCTCTTATCATAGATGCCTCCCAGCTTCTGTTCGTATTAAGTATTAAGGTTAACTCGTAATAATTCACCATCTCATACCATACAATTTAACTTTAATATATTTTATTGATGATGAAATATTATCGAGATCTGGCTGCTTAACATGTTAGAAGCATTTCATCTTTGCACCAAAGCATAATCTTACCCAACATCTACGTATGAGGAGGCGCAAAGATTGGCAACTTTAAGCATCTTGTAATGTCATCTAGATTGTGTTCATGTGGATATGAGTTGTTTTGCCTGATTTATTGGCGACCTTTCTTTGGTAATTATCTTTAAACACAGACTGAAATCTGTTTATCTTGTTTCTTTGGGAACTTTACGTAAATCTGACTCAAAGGTTATCTCCTGCACCTGCGGGAATATTTGAGTCAATAGTTTAATGCCACAGGAATTCAAAATGTAACGACCAGAGAGACTGTCAATACATCGTAACTTAACAATTTCTTGGATCAACTTTATCAGTTTGAAACACATTTACACTGCATTAATTTTGTTTGAAACTGTCAGAATAAGGAAAGTAACATAGGTATAAAAACATTGCCCTACAATACCTAACAATGCATACGATGTTACTTTAAAGTTCATATACTTCTTGTAATACTCGGTTTGGGCCATTACCCAGTGAAAGGGTTTTATAGAAATGGGTTTAAAACTTGCCAGCGCATTCTCGGATAAGCACTTAACGCTTTTTGCTGCTGAAATCATTCGCGGCAGTCAATGTTTTGTACAATCTGCATTAATTAGTTGTACTTGGCAACGCCAGTGGTGCATCTCGGAAGCACTTACACCTTGTATCCATGATCAATTGGCAATAATGCAGTAATCGTTGTCGAGTCAAGTTCAATAAATTGCTCAAGTCACGGTTATTAAACATCGTTAGTTACACAGTTTCAGCTCCACTGTAAAGGGGATGGGTGGTTTTTCTTGCCATGAAATTGAAAACCTTTGGCAGTTTGTCGTTTCTGACAATAATGGAAGGTGTCTTTTAACTTTACTGTTTCTGGAATAGAACGTTCAAATACTAACGTTTTAGTAGACCAGTGGTCAGGAATAGGTGTTTAGTGATCGAAGGTGCGTGTGGAAGATAGACTTTGTCCTGTACACATCATGTAATGTGTACTAACACAGCTATAGCGTGTTCTGTCTCTGCATCATGTGATCACGCCATCTGTGGGAGTAACTTAAAGGGACTATGAGGTAGCTCAGCGTTCGTGGTGTTCTGTGGCCTTGCCATGCCTGATTGCAACCATGAGTGCGTTTTGTGGTACCAGTCACTATCTAGGTAACTGGAAGGTTCTGAGATTTAATAGATAAGATGTCTCACTCGAAATAATGTGTGAATAAGATAAAAAGAGGACAGCAGTTTGAGTAAAGTCGAAATTTTAGATGCAATAATGTGAAATATTGAATTGTCTTTTGTTTGTAGGATGTCTTTATTCTTTTGGCTTTTTTGGTTTTTTATGGTTTTGTTTTTGTTTGTTTGTTTTTGTTTGGTTGTTTGTTCTATTTCTCTTTTTCATCGTTTTTGTTTGTTGATTTGGAGGGTGGGGTGTGGGGTGTGTGTTGGTTTTAGTTTTGTATCTTCGTCACATAGATGGAAAAGCTGTGTGGGTTTGGATAACAAACGTATGGAATGGAATGGTAGCCATATTCTATTGCGTACAAATTCACATACAATAAAACTGGATAGAATAAAACAGAATTGATCTTTAGCAATACACGCTTCTCGTGCGAGGCGACTAACGGCATCGGGTGGTCAGGCATGCTGATTTTGTTGACACATGACATCGGTTCCCCATTACGTAGATTGTTGATAACTGGATTGTCTGGTCCAGATTTGATTATTTGCAGACAGCTGCCATATAGTTTGGACATTGGTGAATACCAACACAACAATTCATCCTTCTTGCTACTGGTTTTGGAAAGACAAATGTTAAAATGTTATATACCAGTTTCTGAGTGGTATGTATATGTAAGGGAGAAAGCAGATGAGCGAAAGGCTGAGTATGATTCGACACTAAATTCCGAAAACTTCCGAAAAATCCCTATGGTGTTGATTAAGTGAATATTGTTTCGTGTATTTTATTCATTTCAGTCTTTTCGTGTCGGTCTGTAAATAATCGAGTATGGTCAAAGCACACCAATGCTTTGCATCAAGCGTAAGGAGGGGAGGTGAGGTAGCCTAGTGGTTTAAGTGTTCGCTCGTCAAGCCGAATACGTGGGTTCGATTGCTTATGTGGTACAATACGTACAGTGCATATCTGGTGTGAAGCCCATTTCTGGAGTCCGCCGCATCTTATTGATGGAATATTGCTAAAAGCGGTGTAAAACTAAACTCACTCACTCACTCATTCTCTCACTCACTCACTCACTCACTCGATCAATAGCGTACGTTGACTTAGAATCAGCCATCCGCTTTAGTTGTCCAACTCTTACAAAAATAGCAATTTTCTAACCCGACATCCCAGCGGACTCTGAACTAACGATTTTTATATTCCAATCACATATTTCCATTAAAACTTTACAACCATACTTTGCATATTCTTCTGAAATATCAACATTGCATCACGACTTGTGAATGTGACTTTTTGTGCGTTTAAACATTGAACGTTGGTAAAGTTAGCATGCTATTAAATGTCTTTTTCCGGCTCTCGGTGAGTTTACTTTTACGCCGCGATATTTCAGCAACATCACGGCGGGGACAAGAAAAATGGGCTTCACACATCGTACCATGTGGAATCGAACCCGGTCTTCGGCGTGACAAGCGTAAACCGTAACCACAAGCCTACCTCACCGCCCCTACTACAGAAACGATATTAAGAATATTAGGATAGACAACTTCTTTATTGCAACAGAAGTGAATTTGTGAGTGAAAGGTGTTAGCATCTTCGCCAAATCGTAGCATCTATCGCAGTGATGAAGTTCTCCACCCATACATCTCTTCATCATATCAGCTTCTAACTTAAAGAAGAAGTGACCGACGTAAACTCGGGAAAGTCCAACCAGACAGGTCAAACACAAACGTTAAACCATTTCACCTTACCCCTTCCGCTAAACAATAGATTGCGATCTTTTCATTTTGGTCTGAGGGCACCATACCGTTTACTCTTGGGTTTTGCTAAACGTGTAAACGTCTCATACCTGCTTCACTGCAATACAAGTTTCACATAAATCTGATGCGCCGTGATGAAACTGAAATAATGTTCAAATCGGCGTAAAACCAACCCACTCACACACTCATTCCAGCTGTTATGTATTGGCATTAGATTCAACGTAGAAACCCCGACACTAGCCAAACAGCTGACTAACACCAGTACATACAATATGAGGAGATAAGAGGAATATATCATATTGCTGGTCCTGACAAACCAGAAAGCGTGGCAGATTATATAGACAAGGACGATATCCATTTAAGCATTTAGTTTGCTGAGGAAGATAATCAGCACAATGGATGTCTGATGACATAGCGAAGGATGGACTTGTGTTAGCCAAGCATTTCCACTTGAGGGAATCTTATCCTTCGAAGTTGTTCCAGCGTCCCTGGGGCATTGTATCACTGAAACATGCGGAGCAGAATCGTAGCATGCTTGATAAACACAAGGACTCCAGAGGTAAATTTCATTTGTCAAAAAGCAGGCATCTCCTTACGCGCCCGAGGGGTAAAAACCAGGCGCTCCTTAATTCCTTTACAAACTAGACATTCCATTCTCAAGTGGCGATTACATTTTAGAAATCTGAATTGAATTGAGTTGATGTTGAAATTCCTAGTAGCACAGACAGTGAAATGTGTACTATCAACAATACGGACATTTATTTCTGAAAGTGCAAAGGGTTGGGTGTTTAACAATCACTTAAACAAAGAAGGATCAAAGAGGGGTTCACTTTATGATCCTTCAGTGTACGTTTTACCATGATGTTAATGGTGATGTAGAGACATGCTGTTTTATACCTCTTCATTACAGATATATGTATCTGTATCATATATCTGTCGTGTTATCATTCGGAAACTACTGACGAAACTACTGATTCCTAACTCTGCATGACTTTACTGGATGAACAGTCACGTGTAAGAAGCACTTTTATCATGGATGTGTTTTGTTACCCTCAAATGGGCATGGAAAGAAACGTATTTCAAAGACGTTGTCCAGTATTAATGCTTGTGACCCATGTCCAAAACTTATCATACGGTGTCATCTTCAAAAACGGTTTCTGTCAGTGAAACTCGAGTGCTCATCGTTAAGGTTCCAAAAATATTGGTAACCGTAACATATGTTATATATGGGATTACACTTTCTTGGTAAAGTACAAATTCTAGTTCTTTTGAAGTTGAGTCCCATCCGGGATTCGAACCTTCACCCTCAGAGTCAGGCACAAAGTGTGATAACCGTTGTGCAAAAAGATAGTTGATGATATTTTCCCTGCATCATTCAAAGCATGTCCTAGTGTTCAATTTCTTCTGTTATGCCCAAGCGCGGGGCGGGGTGGGGGGTGGGGGGGGTTAGCATTATGCTTCGCTCGACGTCACGCCGAAGGCCTGGGTTCTATTCCCGACATGGTACAATGTGTAAGCGCATTTCTGGTGTCCTTGTTGTGGTAGTTTTTATATATTGCTAAAAGCAGCGTACAACCCAACTCATCCACTCACTTTGCTTCGTCCAGCACATACCATCGTGAGTTTGAATATCAGGCACCTAAAAAGTTTCCATTTTTCAAACATTTCATCGTGCTCGCGGGTGTAAAAAACTTGTAAGATCTGAACTAAGTTTGCCAACGTAAATTAGATTTAGCTAAAACTCTGTCCAAAACAGGGTCGCACCAACATCCCACTACCTTTCGATGACTACTTTCATTAACGCGTTCTCTTTTCTTCTCTTCGTTCATTTGCCATGTGTACTAAACTGCAAAAGAAGTTTCCCAAAAATGAATTCTCATTAAAGCAAGGGTTCATGGCTATGTCTTCTATTTAAAATCTTGACAAAAACACCGAGTTACGTTTCTTTTGCTTTTCAGAATACGTTGTTATGGGACTGAAAAGCCTATTCAAGCATGTTATCTTGTTCTTGTGGCCTATCTTGATAATATTATTATCTGGATCATTCTACAACACAACTGACGAACTCATTTAGTGCTTCATTCAGTCTTACAGTAGGTGAACAGTTGACAAAGGCATAACGTACTACCGAATTATGGATTCCTAACCCGTAGTAAACAAGCAGTTGACAGTACTGTTGACACAAGACATCATTGTCAGGATTAAATGGATGATAACATTTGCCATTGTGTCCCAGGGGATTGGTCGCTGTCGTGTGGTATAGAGAGACAAGGGAGGACACAACAGCAATGCTCTGACATAAGGCCGTTCAGTGCAAAGCTAGCGTTCTATTGTGCAAATATTATCAATTACACTCAATTGAAATTATCACATTTCTCCGCATCATTAAGTTACCCGATTATTCATTGTCATATACTGTATGCGATGGCTTACTTTGACATGTCGTTTAACATTTTGGCATAGCAAATATGTGAATGGAATTTAGAAGTAAGACACATAAGAAGGAGAGTCTTTATGGACATCAACTTTAGACCTTCGCTACGAGGAACACATCGTTTCGGAGTACAGACATATCCTTACTCTTCACCGGGTGGATTATGGTGAAAACATTGTGTTCATCGTGATAAAGAAGTTGCCATTCATAAAAAAACTCTTCCTTACTAAAGAAGATGGCATTACAAAAGAATCTTATCTCTGCCTATCGTCTACCTGTCGTCATGCGCAGTTTTATTTATTGTGAAGCAATGTTCCACGTGAATACCAATGTGTTTGTTGACAATAACGTCCTCAAGCCCTCCCCTTAGCAGTAAACATTATAGAAACATCTAGCAGCTTTTTCTAAGGCACGTAAGGGGAAGATAACTCTTTCCTCTCATCTTGCATTACACCTCAAGTTGCATGAAGATCAGTATTTTGTGTGGTGACGACTACATCCTGGATACTCTGTTTTGGCCTATTTTGACCTTATAATGTTGGATTGGGGCAGTGGGGTAGCCCAGTGGCTAAAGCGTTCGCTCGTCACACCGAAGACCCAAGTTCGATTCCCCGCGTGGGTATAGTGTAGAGCTGAGAAATAATGCTGAGAGCTGCGTAAAACTAAACTCACTCACTATAAATTGGATTACTGTTGTTGAGAAGGGAATACAATCGCTGCTCTTGTATAACATTACCTTTGAATTTGTACTGCCACAGTGTTACTTCTTTGATTGGCATTCTAGACGTTGGGTAGAGGAAGAATCAGGACTATTTTCTGGAAATACAACTTCATTCTCTTTGGGCGACGTTTCGACATAGACTCATCTCTTTCTTGACAGTGGAAGATATGTCGAAACGTCGCCGATAGAGAATAAAACTGTTGTATATCCGTTTAAATAGTGCTGATTCCCCACTCTATTTTACACTACCACTCTGTTTTACACGGCTACTCCACACTGCCACTGTAATACATTTGTTAAGTAAATTGTAAAGTCTATTAATCTTTTAACAATAAAAATTCACATTGCTTTTTATTGGATAGTTTTACACCAAAGTATTCCAGGGTGTGATCTTATTTGTTTCATTGTTTCACCTTAAGAAACAACACGTCAAGCGGTCTACAGCGATTTTACTGCGATGGCATGTCACGTAACATTTAGATCTACGAGTTTTGGAAGGTTTACTGTACGTATACGTTATGGTTAATACGATGACAAGCTTGTATATTGAACATTGAATCACATTGTGAATAACAATATAGCAATATTGCTAGATATTGAATATCAGTATTGGATGGCAGTGGGGTAGCGTGATTTATACCCGGACTGTCGACAACAACGAACAATCCGTCCAAAATATTTGTCGGCACTCCGGGAAAAGGGAGATGATGTTCCACATGAGTGACCTGACGCCCAGTGTGCTCGCAGTTAAGAAACCAATTAGAAACACAGTACTAGTGTAATATCAACAGTGCACTATAATATACCCCCTAAGTAACGGGGGTATGCAGTGTTCATTCTGACCGTATATATTTCGCACAATATATTTTGATATAGATATATATAGTATATAAGTGAAAGAGGTATTAAAATTTGAGAATTGTGATGATAAAGTCTATTTCAGTAATCTGATTGTTCAGCCAAGATGAAACAACTCTGACACGTAGTCTGTGTAGTTCACGTCAGTAAGTCTGTCGGCAGGAAGGTCGGCCTTCAGCCAAATACAGTGGACAGGTGGAATCTGTACATCGCCAGTATGTTTTCTGAGCTCTACGTCTGTTGACTGTACTTGAATCCATTGTGGTAAAGATTCTGACCTCCATTGTTAATGTTGTCAGTCAGTGTAACCCGCACCATAGCATTTGCCATTTTGACAGTGATAACAACGTTTTCCTGATCTATTATATATCCCCAAATAATACATGTTTTCAACAGGATTTCACTAATCCTGCTACACCCAATTTCACAACATAATTTCCAGGGATTTTTTTATTTTGTGGCATGTGAAACTCCAAAATGGCAATCCTTCCACTGGCATAACGTAAAATAAGAGTTTGTTTGCAACCTTAATTCTCTTACAAATTGTTAAAAAGACAAAGTTAATTCATTTCCTCATGATACGCACATAACGTAAAATAATAGTCTGTTTGCAACCTTATTTCTCTTACAAATTTTTTAAAAGGTTGACTCTATTACTAATGACTGACTAAGTCACTAAGCAAACATTTTATTTAACACCGTCACAGTTTGTTGACCACGCTAGGTCGACGCTCCGGGTTTTTAGTCTGTCGACGATTATCAACATCATAATTTTCATTTGTCGACAGATCGGTCTGACACCGGGTAGCTTAGTGTTTAAAGCGTTCGCTCATCACAACAAAGCCCACATAAGTATAACATGTTAAGCCCATTTCTGGAATCATGTCGTGATATTGCAGTTATATTGCTAAAAGTGGCGTAAAATCACACTCACCCACTCTGTTCCAGTCGTAAGGCAGATTGCGGAAGTGTGTTATTTGATAAAACGGGATGCTGGGGTAGCCTAGCGGTTAAAGGGGTTGCTCGTCACGCCGAAGACCCGGGTTCGATTCCCCACGTGAATCCAATGTTCAAAGCACATGTGTGGGATCCACCACCATGACATTGTTGGGAAAATGCTAACAGCGGTGTAAAACCATACTCATTCACTCACTTTGTTAAAACACGCGGGGGCGGTCGAAGGGCCGATAATTAAGCCTGTACACCCAGGAACAGGTCTATATTAACTGTGAATGGCGCCATGGTGCTGTCTTTGTTTTGTACTTTTGTTTGACTGACTTTCAAACGTCCGATATATCTGCAAGCAGATGATATGTGGTTCTATATAAGGTAGATTTATGTACTCACCAAAGTTTGTTGAAAGGATAAAGGATCTGTTCAAATCGGGGAAACACCTAAAAATATTTTCAGCTTTTCTGTGTTCAAACACTCGGCGACATTAATATGAGAAGAAAACAGGAATAAATGTTTACATTTATACATATATACAGCATGACTGCCTGTCGCTTTATACGTTGATGTCAGTCTCTCCGCCTCAGTGTGCCTGACAGATATCCCTTGCCTGTCTGTGACGCCACAATGTCCGATCGATTCAGATGTCCAACTGACGTGTTAGCAAGAACAACGCCCTAGTGTCATCAGTCAAAATGGACTGTTTGCACGTGCAGGAAAGTTGATCAGTTTTATCCATCCAAGGATGTAATGTAAACATTTTAGTCTGATAGATATTTGGAAGATATCTAGTATCCTGTACTACATTCCTGCTTGAATCAAGGCTGGAAAAAGAGATATACCCTTGGGACTGTTTACAGCTAAATGTCGAAACTTTTAATTGCGGCAAATAGATTAAAGCCCTCGCAGACACTAACTTCGCGACACTAATATTCGCTGCGGGACTGTCTTATTCACCCAGGGTTTTCTATATCCGCTAAAGGTCCGCAACAAATACCAGCGACGCGGTGAATACGATTGTCCGACTTTCTGCAGTTGTGTTGAATGTTCTGTGCGCGTGTTTTCAGATACTTGCCAGCTCATTACATTCCTGTCAAGTTGATATTGTGGGCGAGCGAGAACATGGAATGATTCTCTTTTGTCCAGGACGCTTCGGCACACGTCAAATAGGCTCGCGCATCTTGTTGTGATTTTGATGGAAGGGGATTAAAAAGAGATCTTAGAATTTCGGTGTCGCCAGTTACAAGACCTCAGTAAAGCAAAGGTCACTGATGACAACTATTAATCTGCATTTTAATCAGACTTAAAAAAACAATTCCCTCATGAGGGGCGTCGTCTCCAATGATTTGATGTTACAACGACAACTTCTTGGTAATTTATCGAATAAAAAACTGAAATATTTTTTCACTGTTCGGACATTAGCTGTGCAGTTAACCAGTTTTAGAAAGTCGGGCGATCGTCACCATGAGATCAACGATTATAATATATTAGTCAAACTGATCTTTAAAAAACCTATAACCTTTCAAGAAAGATATGAATAGGTACTTCTCACAATGTCATATTTTAGTATCCTGAGGTTTCTCTGATATTGTGGATCTTAACTATTTTACCTACCCTCTGGTTCTTTTTAACAGTAGATATAATTCGTCATTAGTCGATTATCGATATCTTAATCGATATTGAAGTGACACCCCGGCCAATCAGTGGTAACACTTTATATGTCCGTCCGCTCTCGTTTGAAGCCAGTCCATACATAGTTGTAACTCGTCTTGTACACAATACACTCTCATTCTAGCCTAGTACGTTCCATGCTCGTTCCGTCCCCTTTCATACTCTTTTGGCTGATGCTCAGCCATGGGAGGCGTTTTGTCTCATCAGTTCATGCACGTTTTGTATCTTGTCACGTTTGTATGGTATCCTACTACGAACGGTCTGTATCCTCCTGTGAGCGTTTTAAACTTCTAATAGAAGCTCTCCATATCAATCAGTACACGATTTGTATGATTCCATACTCGTTTTATAGCCTCAGAAACGAGTTTCATATCCTTCTCTACTCTTTGGTATCCTTCAATGCTTGTTTCATATCCTCACATATGCGTTTTATAGCGTTCTTTTTAGTGCCCGTTCACACATTTTATACCAACAACATGTATGTTCTTTGATAACACTCGTTCCACTCGCGAGAAATAATCTGTTCCATTTCTCCGATCGTTTGATTTCACTTCCTTACTAGTTTAATAACCATCTATAATCGTTTGATGGCCCATTCCACATAATCGTTAAATACGTATTGATACTTTGGTATTTTAGTGTAATGGCATCCAGTCCTTCTCGTGGAAAATTCTTTTGACAATTAAAACGTATTGTTAGTTGCATATTTCGTTAATATTCTTTAAATGTCGTTGATGGTCATCATGTTCTGAACCGGTGAAGATCCGGGTGAGAATTGATCTTCAGTAACCTATGCCTGTCGTAAGAGACGACTAAACGAATCGAGCGGTCAGAACATGTCATCGTACCCCATATGTGTAGAACGATGATCATGCTGTTGATCACTGGATTGTCTTGTCCAGACTCGATTACGTAGCTGGCATATTCTAAAGTGAAGTAAAACTAAACTCACTTGCTCATATTTTGAGGTGGAGGGCTGGGACTACAGTGTCCTTTTGGGACGAATTATCTCTGCACAAAACACTGAAAAATACCTCATTGTTACTAAAAATACCTGTGTACGCCAGACATGCCAAATGTCCCGAGAAATAATGTGTTGTGACCACGTTTATGGACTTATCAGCTCTTCCTTCAGAGAGCTCATTAAATCTTGATTCAGCGAGAGAAAACATATTGTCTCTGACAAAATTTGAAACTTTCAGTCATAGAAAATCTTCACCTCCACTGCCTCTAGACGTATTATTACCGGGAGATGGGAGATAGTTTAAATTGTTCAACACCGGCGAAATTATCGTTGAGACAGTTCCAGTGGGGATCAGTTGCCAGGACCAAAAGCATTCAGATGTGTGTGAACTGGGATTACAAGATTGTAAACCAGCACAAAAGTTAGTAAAACAATATAAACTGTATTACCTATTACCGTCTAACAATGAAACAAATAATTGTCATAATGTGTATGTAAATGTAACAATGTGTCTGTTTGTTTGACTTGACACCGCGTGTGTACACCATCACTGCACAGCATATTTATTTTCCAGATAACACAAGCTGTCGGTTATAGCCACATGACTCATTTCGACCGGGTACCCATTTTCCGCTGGGTGAACAGTTATTCGATAGAGATATACAGTAAACTAGGGTTAAACCGAACACGCTTATAACGAAGTCGAAGATATACCGGACTGTTTTTTGTTTTGTCCCTGAGCCGACATTGGTATAGCAAACTAGGGTCTATACGAACAAGAACTTGTGGCACTTGTGAGTTCGTTACAGCCACAGTTTACCTATTTCATCTGGTATCGTGGGTGTGGTTTGGCCCTAAAGGTTTTAATGTTTCTGGGACTGTTTACAGCCTAGTAACGGTTAGATAAGGTTTGCAGGTGGGGTGAAATGGGGTTCATTGTCGAACTTAATAAGAGTATTTCGCTTCGCTCACTTGACGACTTGCATGCGTGTGTATGTGTATCTGTATGCACTAGCTCAGACTACAGCTGGTTTTACAGTGCTAGATCGCTAATATACCATGCCGCAGTTGAGCATGAATACCCGACACAGACACACTACACAAACTCAGAGCTGACCAGTCGTTATTGTGCCCACTGATACTGAGCGCAAGGCAGAGCCAAACCAGTACCGTATTTTCACATCTTGGTATGACGCGGCAGGGAATGGAACGCGGATAACGTTTGTAATGTGTTAGTCCTTTCAGTCATATACTTTCTATTCCTGGTGACCATACCCTACAAACAGTGACGGGAGTGACACAACATTTTGTGCAATGATAGCGAATGGAAGCTGTCTACATATGGAAAGGTCATGTCCACCTTTCAGCTAGTTTAGTGTAGGAGTTGGCAAAGCTAGATTTGAATTTATATACAATTTCGCAATATTTACTCGAATCAAAAACAGTTGCGATATAGTTTATGATTCCATAACAACTTGTCAGTTATGACGTAAATCTGGGTACGTCACCAGGAAATGATTGCAGTTTGTGGTTGGTTCCTTTAAGTTTTTTTCATAGTTGAATCCGGTAACCATTGCGCCATTCTGCGAAAGATGTTTGCTGTGCTTTGACTGCCCACTGGTTAATGATCAAAGGATGGACGTTTATGTCGTGGAGAATGACCAAAGAGTTCATTGGTACATTGCACCCTGGGGGCGAAATGTACAATTGATCCACCTGTCGTGATGGGGTCGGGTGTATTATTTATACGGCTGCAATGTATTATGATTTGACAGATACAGACACCGAACATGCCAATCATAGCTGCGCAATGTACATCAAAGACGTCAATAGTTTAGGGATTAAGGGTAATCCGTCCTCTCTGCCGACCATTGAATCAATCAGCGATGTTGCATTGCTGAATTGTACATCTTCAGAGAGGTTGACTTGATACAGAGAGCTATTAAATATTACGCTAGTCAAAGCCGCGTACAATTGTGGATAGTTCTGTGATCATAGCGGGAGCTATGAATGTAAACCTGACACTCATGCAATGGCAGATACAGTGTTCTACTGGGCGTTTATGTTGTGTTTGCTCACATTAACCTTTAAAAACGCATTTAAGCACAGATTTTGCAACCAAATGGCCGTCATTCCGAATCGATTTACTTATTAAAATTATTAATTCTTTGTATATGTTGTTTAGACAAGTATTTATCGGCATACGTATACTGTATTTGAATGTTAAGTTTTTAAAGATTACATTTCTACAAAGTGTTGCAAAACTGAGCGATGGTTAAACAGACATAACCATTTTAAACAACAATTATGTTAGAGTCTGGAATCGATTCCTTAGAAGGGTCAACCGAATGCGGTTGTCTCGCAAACGTGACGCCAAGCGTGCACAACCGATCTGAGGCAAATATCTCGTGAAAACCGTGGTGAGTAATATGGACGGCTGGCTCTGTGTGCAGGGGATAAGATACTTGATTCTGAGGGTATGTACAATAAAAGCACTAGAATTTGTACTTTATGTAACCCCACATAATACATATGCTATAGATAAACTTGTTTCATCTTAATTTTATTTCATCAATAACGTGTTTGGGTAAAAGCGAAGCGATCTTTAGTCTCCATGTAAGGAAGAAGAAATGCAATGCAACTTTGACTCTTTCCAAACTTTCTAGGCACGTTACACATATGTACAGTCTTTTCCACCAAAAAGGATTTGCTCCTAGATATTCTGCTGTGCATATAGACCGAGTAGACCTTTCCCCATGACCTCAAATTCTGAGCGACGTCGACCTTGACACCTAGCTAGATGTGCTGCTTTGTGTTCAGGGAATAACAAAGAACGTCTGGTCGTCCGACCGATTCGGGGTGATTTCAGACAAACGATGTGTAGTACACTCTGTTACATGAAAAGATGAATACTTGTGATTCTAAGAAGGGGCGTATCCTCCTCCGGAGGTGTCACTCGTAGTCGTAGTCGCCTTAAACGCTGACTGTCCTTTGGGTTAGTTTGCTGATCTTTTCGGGATAGTTGGCGAAGAACCATCATGTCTTGCCATACCTCTCGATGACATGCCGATTTGAGCAGCTGTCAGCTGAGGAGACCCCATAGTTGTTTATCAACAAAGGAATCAATTGATTTTCTAGGTTATCGAGCTGGAAGAACAGTTTACATGGAACTTGATAGTTGCTGAATGATGAGTATACTTATTACACGCTATGCTCGTTTTTGATCGAAGTAGGTGCACATCTAGAAGCAATGAATGGTGCTCCCAGAGGGTCAAAATAATCATATAAACATGATTTAAATATGGTTTGAACATAAAGGGCTATATGGATGTAAAATCACATGTGTTGCGATACTTTTTGTCATGTGTATATTATGTCTTTGCCAAAATGTCATCATGCTTGTTCAAGTATTGTTCATGAGTTTGGGTTGTTTCGTCTCGATGAAGATGTGACAAAGATGTGATATTCATGTTAAGTATAGTGTGAATTTGCATGCAAGACTTGATTATTTCATTAAGTGAATCCTCTTTTTTTGTTAAGTGCACGGACCGAACAGTTTTTTTGTATGTCAGTTAGATGCACAAACCCACATATGATCATTTAAAGGAGCAATTAGATTGAATCTTTTCAAGCAGAAATCGGTATCTGATAGAGCATGTCACGCGGACATTGTATGGGGGATACATGGTAGATTATCCACAGATAGAAGCATGCTCGGACAATCCGTGCTTACAAGCATACGAGATAGAGGCGAAGGTACGGGAGAAAGAGACAGCAGGGGGCATAACACCGCAATCATCAATATTTCAGCTATAACTATTTCACCCTGGAAATAATCGTGTCTGAGTCAGACAATCCAGTGGTGAACATCATGAGCAACGATCTTCCCAACTGGGATACAATGCCATGCTGACAAGTCAGGGAGCCTGATCACCCAGTCCCGTTAGTTGCCTCTTACAGTAGTTGGGCTACTGAATATCAGTTCAAACCGGATTTTCACTGGTAGGTAGAGAAAGATGGGAGGAGAAGAGAGAAGTGACAGAATCCCGTTATCCTAAGTCAGCAGCAGCGCGGTTACGCGGGTGGAGCCTTTAGTACACTTTGGAGGGTAGTTTCTTGAGGTGACTGAACCATATGATCAAACATGATCATCAATCATTCGAATATCAGTATTGACTGATTGCGTTCGGCTGTCAACATGACACGAATAGCTGTCTTCACGAAAGAGTGAGTGAGTAAGTTTAGTTTTAGTCTGTAAATAATCGAGTCTGGACCAGACAATCCAGTGATCAAAAGCATGAATATTGATCTACGCTAATGGAAGACGATGTCATGTGTTAACCTATTCAGCGAGCCTGACCACCCGATCCCGTTAGTCGCCTCTTACGACCAGCTGAGGTTACTGAAGATCAGTTGTAACCGGGATCTTCACGGGGTTTCACAATGAATTGCCAAATGCATGATATCACACACGGCAAACTCCCTTCAGTCCAGAACCCTGTATTATAGTACATTACGGAGGAATATCACCGTCTATCACTGAGTGGTAATACGGACATATCAGAAGCAATGGTCCGCTTCAAAGCCCACGTGCTTTTGCTTTATGTACTTAACCTATCTCCGAGACTGGCATGCACCTTGTGACATATATAATACTACCTTCAATCTAGTACCATCATTAATGGCCACTAAATGAGTGGTCTCATAACACTCACATTAATATTTCATGTGACTAATAAAGTTCAGCATTGCCTTCGGCAATCAAATGATCGCAAAACTTTTCTTGCCATATTGTAACTCTATCTTGCCCGGATCTACCTGTTCTCTCTGAATGGAATCACCGACAATGTATCCACCGTCCGTATCCTCAATGCACCACTTAGTCCAAGTCCCCATGCTCACAACAGACGCAATACTAAAATCTCATTACTGAACGGGCTCTAAATTTACTTGTCCTATTGGACCAACAAGTTGTTGCACAACTTCATACTACCGTAACACAATTAAATGTACAATGCCCTCTCGCTACAAATGCCCCAAAACAATGTTTGAGAATGCATAATCTCATTGTGTAAGGAGTGTTCATACAATGTGATAGAGAATGAATGGCCTACAAGTGGTTTGTATTAATGTTTAAGGCGATTTCCTGTCTGTTACCAAATTACATTAAGGAGCTCGTCAACTGTTTCCAATTAGGGCTATTAAGTGATAATATAATTTACTTTGCATGTTGTACCAATCTGTGTAATGCATTTGAAAAGAGGGTGTTACAGGGTGAACCCCTCCACCCACTCTTATTTCATACACTTTACATGTTAACTGCACCCTTGGCTGAGCCACAGGCCGCGTGGGTGTAATGTCCAGCCACAGTCTAACCTCCATGTTTTTCTGAATATGCCCCAAGACGATATCGAGACAGTATTCCCCAGAATAGGTTTTGAATTTTGAGCGAGTCGCCACAGAGTGTACATGATAGCATGCATTTGAACATTCTGATTGCTTGAAGTGTTACGGAGTCGCGCCTCTGGCCATTTGAGAAGATTTACATTTATATTGCTATGCAATTTCATTAAAATAAGATCTAAGTTCTCGTTAACGCTTCACATAAATCAGAGACCATCCCATTACAGGTCACGTGGGAACGACCTTTCACCCGACCAATCAGAACATCGTTTACAAGATCACGAAAGTGAGTCTGAATGTGTTCACCAGTTTTGCAACTTCGCACAGGATAACACAAAGGCTTCCCAGCGACATATACGGCCTATACTACTGATACAAAAACAGGGGTGGATGTCCCAGAGCCCTTGTATATCACTGCCCTGTGATATCCGATAAGCCACAAATGACGTTTGTTTGTTTGTTTAACGTCGTACTCAGCAATAATCGAGTCTGGTCCGGACAATCCAGTGAGCAACAGCATGAGCATCTATGATGAAACATGGCCGAATATTTTTCGATTAGTTTCCAAAGATATTTTTAATGTAAATCGACAGTTTGAAACTAGCGTGGTTTACCTTTGGCAAGCTTGTATAACTTAATATCGCTTTATGTCAGTCTTTTCATTGGTCGGTCAGAGTTCATGAAAGGCAATTCTGACTCGATACGTGATCATTCTTAAGTTGCCTAGTGATAACTGATTTTCACCGCTTTTAGCAATAATCCAGCAATATCCCGGTCGGGGTTACCGGAAATGTCGCAAACTCTCTACAAACTTGTATTTTCTTTTATTTCACTTCGTAAATATTATTTTATTATGATACACCCGTGAAGATCCGGTTAGAATTTATCTTAATACTTGTAGAAAAGGCAAATAATGGGTTGGGGTTGTCAGGCTCGATGATTTGGTTGACACATGTCATCCAATCGAAACTGCATAGATCGATGCTCATGCTCTTCATCGCTGGATTGTCTGTTCCAGACTTGATTTTCTTCTGTCCGTTTGCCATAAATCTAGCATTGAGCGACAAACAAACAGTATCATTAATATATTAATAGTACTACTTATTATTACTATTGAAAGGACGGTGGTGGACACGGTTCGTGGTGCATTAACATGTGCAGGATCAAGGGGGTCGGCATCTTTAACCTGGTTTAATTTTTAGATTATATTTTTAGCTCTGTGGAATCTATCCCCGCAAAAGATCGAAACCTACACCTATATGGCAGTAACTTTATGTGTTCACATTCTGACACCATGAACTGACTACAATTGGTAACTTAAAGACGCTAAGACAGAACTGACACCTTTGAACAAAATCTCCGCCGTCTATAATATTTTCCCTCATCAACAGCAGATGCAAGCCTCTTCCGCTCAATCAACTTCAAGTTCTTCTATACTAACAACACGGTGTAATACACAATACGGCGCTGTGCGTGTGAACAAATTGCACCATCAATGTTCGATACTCTGCGAGGATATGCTACCTGTGTCATACCCCAGGTGGATCAACACAATTCCGGTATTGCCCAAAATGTAGTAAGAATTAAATCCATTTACCCTTCAAACACGATATGAATAATGAACCTGCCAGGGTGCTGGTGTGGTTTGTGAGGCCCTGTCAGGCTATATTACTCTCAACGCATTTAGTGCTAAATACAAAGCGGTATCAATCGTTAAACAGTCAATGATACCACTCTAAGTACTCCCTTGGGAGCAGTCATTAGATCTGAACACCATTTTACACCCGAGAGTAGAATTAAATCCTCTATTGTTCACTTATTCGCACTGAATTACGGACCGGTCCCCTGAGTGACGTCAGCGAGAGGTAAACGTGTGTTGAGGCTGTGAGGGATTTCGTATAACGCAAAAGTAGCGCTTGGAAGACGTCCCTGTTGCTGAATTAACACTGTATGATTAAAGGATAAAGTCATTGATACGTTGTTCGGGATTATGCTTACCTCAGACAGTCTGAGATGTTAATACCAACGTGATATAGAACTCGAATATATAACTTTGAATCTCTGAAGTTCCAACATTGAAATTTTTAATGAACTTTTCAGACTGACAAGCAATAGCAGTTTATGTGTACGGAATTATCAAACTTCATACGTTTTACTCAGTTGCATGAAAATGACATTTACCATCTACATTGTGTAGCATTTTCAAAAATTAATCAAAAGGTGTAAGTTCTGATGCGTGAGACAGGTTTTTACCCCATGTCACTATATGGTTAAACTGTCGCTGATGTGACTAACAATCTCAGATCACTCACTCATCCCTTTGTGCGCCGGTTGTTTGTTATCTCTCAGATGAACTCATAAGTCATAAATACGTTTTGTCGCATTTGTCATATCAACAGTGAGAGCTTTAAGGTACGAGACATGTTTTGACACGAAATGACGAAAGTGGGTCTAAAATATCTGATCTTTACATTGGATGGATCAGTCTTGACCAAACACAGAAAATGTTAGCGTACTTTAATCAAATGTGTAAAGTTTTCTTAAGAGTAAGGTGTATAACATTATGTAAGGGTCAGATGTGAAAAGGCATCTTTTAACGGTAAGATGTGTAAAGTTCCTTAACGGTAAGGCGTATGCAATTCCTTAACGGTAAGACATAGCATTCCTTATCAGCAAAGTGTATACAGTTCCTTAACGGTACAATTTCTTAACGGTAAGATATATAGCATTCCTTATCGACAAGGTGTATACAATTCCTTAACGGTAAGATATATAACATTCCTTGTTGGCAAGGTGTATACAATTCCTTAACGGTAAGATATATAACATTCCTTGTTGGCAAGGTGTATACAATTCCTTAACGGTAAGATATATAACATTCCTTGTTGGCAAGGTGTATACAATTCCTTAACGGTAAGATATATAACATTCCTTGTTGGCAAGGTGTATACAATTCCTTAACGGTAAGATATATAACATTCCTTGTTGGCAAGGTGTATACAATTCCTTAACGGTAAGATATATAACATTCATTGTTGGCAAGGTGTATACAATTCCTTAACGGTAAGATATATAGCATTCCTTAACAGTAAAATATTTGGAATTTCTTAAGATTAAGATGTTTATAATTTTTTCACTGTACGATGTTTGAAGTTCCTTAATGTTTTACATCGATTAGTCGACGCATGTTAATGTTCTAAAGGATACAATGTTTCTATCACATGCGTATGGTGTACGGAGCCCTGTTCTGGTGTTCCCCACCGTGATATTGCCCAAAATAGCACAAAAAACTACGTAAAATGACGTTTTCACGTAAGAGGTAAGAGGTTTCTTAAACGGTACCATGATAAATACTATTTGGCAGTAAAATGTTACCTTCAAGCTAAGATTTGAACAGTCCTTAAATATAAAGGGTGTAAAATACATTAATTGTAAGATATCTGCAGTCCCTTAAACGTAAGATACTTATGGTCTCTGCAGGTAGATGATGTACATTCTCTAAAGGTAAGACTGTTTAAATTCTTAAAAGGTAAGATGGTTTAAATTCTATAGAGGTAAGATGGTTTAATTTCAACAGGGTTTGAATACAAAATTCTTTCCTGATGCCCCCAAGACGACAGGAGCGTTAAAGCAGAACTATAAAATGCCTCCTCTTGGAAACGTCCGTTTGGCTGAAAAAGGAAGGAAAAGCATCGATCCATTTACATTAGCCTATTTCATATTTGCAACATCTATTAACTCAATACATCAGAAAATACAGGAATAGAACTACCATGAGTTCTAAAAGTTTTCACTTCGTACAAGTATTTCCACAGAGCTGCTTAAAACTTGTATTAAAGGACTTAAGTGATTTACTTTTTCTATGAATATGAACCCGATCACAAGTCAAACATGTGTCCCTTTTCCATCTATTATAACAATAGTATACATGCGAGTAATGGACATTAAAGAAAGTTGTTCAGTTAAATAAATACTTGTAATCTAAACTTTACCTTGAAATTTAAAGTTCCCTGAAGGACCTTCGCTTGTATTTACTTAAAAGAAACCCAATAACCTTTTAAGTCTTCAGTGTACAGATAGGCAAACTGACTAAACGGTGAGGCTAACAAAAATACACGGAGCCATAACCTATTTGGATCATACAATTAAAACTCTTTTCGATTTCGAAGGAACAGGAGATAAGCATGAAGCGTACAAAATCTCACTTGTACAATCAAAAGTGATCATCTCGAAAAAAATGTCTGACAGTCCCACAAACATATAGGACAATATAAAGTGTCTCAATAACTGACAGCATTGGTCTGAAAAGCGTGGTAAGAATGATCTAACAGCGATAAGGCGCGGGTTGATATCTTCGTTCATGTACACACGGAAGCCCATGTCTGGTAACGGTGGGGTCGATATAATATAGGCGTAGGCACAGTCATCTAACTTACAGATCACTGATAACGATTCGAGAGTGCATTTCTACTCCCACGCCATATCCTCCCTCAGTATTTCAACTTGAGATCATGTTCTCGGTCCTTCTGTGTAGCGGTCACAGCTAATACAGGAACCGATGGGCCCCTATCTTGACAGGGGACGGTGGGGGTAGTTCATTGGTGTGAGCGATCGTTCGTCAGGTAGAAGACCTGCAGGGTTCGATTGCCCATATGGGTACACATACAATGTGTGAAGCCATTGTTGGTGTCCCGCGCCGTGATATTGCTGGAAAATTGCTAAAAGGGTGTTAAAACTAAATTCACTCACTCACTCAGTGATAGGTTCTCATTATTAGGATGGAACGACTGAGGGCAAAATAAGAGAACTGATGAGCTCGCATTGCAGCAGACAAAGTTAACAAGATAAATAACAGATTTTAGTCGTAACACCTAAACTGGAATGTATGATTTCTTTGTGACGATAGAACAAGAGGCCTCAAAGGTTCTCACTGTACTACAAAGCAGTCGCTATTAGCAAGAGACCACATAGGTTCTCACTTTACTACGTAGCAGTCGCTGTTAGCAAGAGGCTTCATAGGTTCTCACTTTACTACGCAGCAGTCGCTGTTAGCAAGAGACCTCATAGGTTCTCACTTTACTACGTAGCAGTCGCTGTTAGCAAGAGACCCCATTGGTTCTCTTTGTGCTTCATAGCAATCGCTGTTCGCAAGAGGCCTATTAGGTTCCTCGTTTTGTGCAGTTGTATTTTGTATGCGCACATGATGCTGATAGCGCGAGTCCAACGAAAACATGATCCACGCTACCCACCGATCAATTTCTGAGTCATATTTATATATGTTATTTATTTGTGTAAATACAGTATCAATCTTTAAATGGTTTGGTTGTGGTTTTACTGGAGTGGATTTTTTCATAGTATGTGTGGTATTTGTCTCTAGCTTGATTGCCCCAAGCTTTTAAGATGGCTCTGTTGTGTTCTGTTGTTCACAACTCACATAGGGCAAGCTATTCTTTGATCTCCTGTTGGTTAGTTTTAAGTTGTATGTTTCCTTTTAACTAACATCAGCACATTCTACTTAGTCTACCACATACGGCCGTACGAGAAGCACTTTTCACGACATTTCTCCTTATTTAACGGACGGCTAATTTCTGCTCTCCATTATTGTCTGGTTACAACTTCTCTGTGTTTCAGGTTAGTAAACGTAATTATAAATATTTTATGTAGGATGTAATATTTGTTAAATATAGTTATATCATAAATATCATGCATGCCTAGGTTACACTATTAATGTGTGATGTGAATTTAGTCAATGTGTGTTTATAGGCATGATGTTAACGTTCATGTTGACTGAATCAGAATCATTATAAGTTGATACCTGTTATAATTTAGGAGATCAGGTGACACACAAGCATGTGTACCAACTCAGCAGCCATATTTGTCGGCCATGTTTTGCACATGTTGGTGGTGCATGTAATGTTTGTCCCACTTCAGATATATCATTCTAATAACTGTTTATTGTATAATTATACATCCAGTGCAGATAACGTCGTGCTGTAAGATACATGTATATGTATATAGGTATTATGTAGGTTTGTTTTGGAGAGTAATATATGTTTCGCTATAAGAATAGTTTAAAATAATATAATCAATAATATGTTAATATTATTTATTACAAAGCTCGTGATATCACGAGATTTTGAGAAAGATCGGTTTCAGTTTCAGTTAGATGTCCGATATCCCTGACGTCATGGCAAAGCTACAACGTAACGTTGTGTGAAGGAGACACAGTTCAGTTCCATTGTATATAAGAGACAAACGACCCGTGAAGGTCCGGCCAATTGCCATTATATGTTTTGTTTTGACGCCGAACGATTTCGTTTGTAAAGAACCTATGGAGTACGGGTACCCCACCCTTCAATGCCCCGCAATTTGCCGTATGTAATTACTTCCCTTGGGCGTGCAAAGAAATTATGATTGTGGGTTCCAAAATAGGCTCATCAATATTATGTGCCTAGATTTATCAGCACCATACGTTACGTCGTGTGTGGTAACTTCGGGTTTTCTTCCTACTCCAAACAGACACAACATGAACAATACAGTTCAAAGTGGCTTTACATCAAACAAGAAGACTGCATTGGCTCACTCAGTGACAGAGATCTCGCGATACTGGGTTTTTCATTGATCGGCACCTGAGCCCTGTTCAAACAAAACCGGAGAATGTAGTAATTTCATGCGTTATTTCCACAGTTGAATTTTGTGGCGATGCTGTTGACGTTTTGTCTCCAAACACAGGGATGAAGCGATGGGTGTAGACATGTGAAACAAGACTTGATTTAAAATATTTCACTTGAAAGGGTTTTTAATAAAGGATTGAAATTTAATGATTACAGGTATTAGCAGCACGAAATGGGGGGTAAATGATTCTTTATTGCTCCGTTGGTTCGAATTATTTGAGCAAGGGAATAACGAATCATTGCAATTTAATGTTAGTTGTTACAAAACAAACTTTTTACTCTTCTGTGTTTTTCTAACAAGAACATTGCCAGTGTCATGTTTTTAAGTTTTCCCATAACATTTCTCATATCAATGTATCCCTACCAGGTGGTATTTAAGTTGAAACGCAGTGATAACATAGATCGGTATGTATAGAACTACAATTTGAAATCATTAAATTACCTCGGAATATCAATGAATTATTAATGTGATAGTATATATGAAGTTGTACAGTGGCACGGGCAGAAGTTTAATAAGTACACAAAGATCACTCACGTCCTTCACAGATTCCGCAGATTCATATTTCTTGAGTGAGACGTGTGCACTCAGCAAGAAGTTCAGTCGCAAGTAAGATCTACAAGGTACCATCGAATTGTTCTTGCTTCGCTCGTAAATGGTTGAAAATTGTGTAATCCATGGACTACTGAGAAACAAGCCCCTCAATAGCAATGGTGCCAATACCATTATGGACCGTTTATGGCTAGGGGTGCTGCTGCTGATTTGTATGGAGTTCATGTACAATGTGAATGTCCACTAACCCCCCCCCCCCCCTCCTAAAATTAATGTAAAAAGTGACACCCCCTACCCAACCCACGCCCACCCCCCTGCTTGCCATGCACAAAATCAATGACACCTCGATATTGTATGAGCGACTCAATGAGTTATCTCCCACTCACTAAGAACTGTCCGTTTGCTGCAAAAGCGTGCCGATGAAATGGCAAATTATACACATTCGTCTTAAATTGCATGAAAGTTAGTCATTTGTTTGTTCTAACTCGTCACTATAAATCCAGAAATTGGCACGAAGAAGTGGATTTTTTAAACAAACGATCATATAAATGTTAGAGTATAAATAACTTTTGTAACAATGGTGTGCGATGTATAAAGAACAGCCCAACCTTAACCCTTCGCACATGGCAGTCGTAAGTGACATGACAATTGCAACCTCTTCTGTCTTTTTCTGAAATAAGAGCTTGTCAAAAGAAATGTCCACACCAGGAGCATATCTTTCTATAGCAGTTATTTATCTGAATATACAAAGGTAGCATCTGTAAAATTTTCTCAAAGCACTGTTCTTGGTATCCGAAGATGTGTATTTACGATTTTGCACAATGCGTGAGTATGGTTTTATCAATATTCCAGTAATATCACGACGGGAAACACATGAAATGAGCTTCACACATTGTACCCATGTATGGGAATCAACCATGGGTCTTCGGCGTTGCGCGAACGCTTCAACCACAAGCGGGTCTCTGTTCTCCCTATGGGTACAATGTGTGACGTCCATTTCTGGCTGTGCTACATGGGATTCTCCCCACATAAATCTGTCACGTCATATCATAACTTATTAGCCACACCAACACTCACTCACTCACTCGCTCGCTCATTCACTGAGTGGCACCGAGCAACTGGTAAAAAATAACATTTATCTAGAATATGAACACATGTACCGGAGAACAGACTTTTTATTCAGTTTAATTTCAATGAATGAGTTAGTGAGTATGGTTTTACACCGCTTTAAGCTGTATTCAAGTAATATCGTGGCGAGGGAAATGGACATCAGACATTGTATCCATGTGGGGAATCGAACACGGGTCATCGACCTGAGGGAACGCTTTAACCACTAGGCTACCCCACCGCCCCATTAATATTAATGTCTGTAAACTCACCACAATGATTGGATGGCATATCGTGCGTACATTTCATCCACTATATGCGGTCCGACTGCGGTTTGACTTTGTAACATTTGAAATCAGTTGAAAATTGCATTTTCTCTTTGCTCGCATGTTTACACATGTTACTACACAATATAACATTGAAATATACTGTGCTTCTCGGAGTGCCATTATTGAAAGAAGCAATCATAAAATCTGTTTGAAGACAATCACGAATGATGAAGTAACTGTGAGTGAAGTTACACTCACCAATAGTCCATCTACATGGCGGGGGTCTGCAAATAATCGAGTCTGGGCCGGGCAACCCAGTGATCAACAGCATGAACATCGTTCTATGCAATTGGGATACATACGTTCGACATGACGAGGGAACGCTTTACCCACTAGGCTACCCCTCCGTCCCCATACAGGTAAGCGAACCATATGAGTATTCATTCTTTCCTGTATGATCAGAACGTGACCTCAGAGTGTAAACATTTACATTTTGTGTGTGTGTGAGAGAGAGAGGGGGGGTGAGAGTTCTCCATCTTGAACTTTCTCCAAAGGTGACACACTTGTTCCTTAATGCCAAACTGGTTTTCCTGGCTTTTGCACTCTTCAGCAGTGCACAGAAAGGAAATGATAAATGTCTAGTGCTCTTGCTGCTGAGAGTGAAGGCATTGCAGGCCAATGTTATGCATATAAATTTCACGAGTTAAAACAACTTTTGGGTTGCGTTTCCTCAACCACATCCGCGTAAGGTGAGAATCAAGTGAAATGAAACCTCTGGCAAGCATTTATACAAATATGCACGCTATGGTGCACTAAAACTAAATTAGATCACAGCTAATAACGAAGTGTGAACTCTCAGAAATATACCTGAGAGGTGATACAATGGTGATACTAATCTCTTACCGTTAGTATCTATGTTTACAACCAGTCTACCGATGTAGAGGCTATCTATTCACATCAGACTATTAGTGAAACGTGTTTTGAGGTATGGGACAAACTCAAATATGGAGATCCAGAGAGGTTAGGTCAATAAGATCCCACAAGACAATTTAAGGGCCTTTCCCATAGTATGAATTAAGTTGGTTCGTTTGTTGTTTAACACTGCACTCGGCAATATTCCAGCTGGGGGCACGATGGAAGAACTGGCAAAAACGCCAGGCTATTGATCCAGCAATGTTGAGATGTCGGGACTGGACCCGCCAGTGACCGGGTGTAAAAACCTTGGAGTCAACTTTGTGTGCAGATTCTTTCATTGTTGTCACAGCCCCAAGTGTACAACCTACGAATCCGTTGGTATAAGACCAGTATGTGTAAACACCTTGTTGCAGGTACAGTAACGTACAGTGAACTTGGACAAAGTAGTGTGACTGTGTCCCAGTCCTCCCAGCTGTGAATGGGTACCTCATATGGACGAGAAACCTACAATAAACTTGGTGTGCCTAGAGCCAGCAAAAGTTATATACTCCCAAGGGAGTTGAGACTGATAATAGCATATGCTTCTGACATCGACACCCAATGATCGAGATAAGAAAGCGCCTTGAGCAAGTAAGTAAATAGTCCACAAGGCCAGACCGTCTGAGATTTTGGTTCACTTCGTTTGCTTACCAGTACACAAGTGGTATTCATTGAGAAAATACAGTTCACCTGATTTTGTGGCATGAAGAAGTATTCCGAATCACCAGACAGGAAAGCGTTTACCCGTTACAAGGAGAAAGCATTTGTAATTGGTGGTTAAGATCCTGAAGGCATGAGTAGAGTAAAGATCGCGATATCTTCTCTGAAGTTTCACAACTGTACTTGGCGAATTACTTGATTTTCAACCCAGCCCATTTTACATACTGAAAGACTTTCATTATTACAGGAGTCTTGACAGCTATGACCGGTTTCTTTGTGGATGCATTCTCGGGAATCTGACCCAAGTTTGACACCATGGATAATCATGAAATTGGCTATAATCTGTCGTTCAGAACAGACGTGAACACCTTTCCAAAACATGACAGCATTATGATTGGACGGTACGAATTCGATCCATGGTGTTCCCTTTGCCTTTGTATAACGGTTTTATCATGCCTTTAAGCCAACTTTCTGTTTCAAGAACGATGGAAGAAGATATTGTGAGGCGTCTATTAAATAGTCGTTCTCAACAAGATCGAAAACCAGTATATTTATTGCGCTTCAAGTTATTGATGGCAGTGACGATTTCTTCCTCTGTTATATTTCTCTCCGAGATTTCAGTGTCATAAAGTTCATCACTGAATAACGCGTCTTCATTTATTACTTCAGTACAGTAGCTTTCATTGATGGATTTGTAAAACGTGTCGGAGTCGGGGGGTGTCATGATCAGATGTCTTATTCCGATTATTTAATAACTTCAAGTAGTCTTCGGGTGAATATCTCCTGTTTTCTCTAAATTTCCTATTCATACCCCTTCACATAACTTCATATGCTTATTCAGACATATTTTGTAGGTTTTAGATATTACTGTAACTTAGATTGATTTTGAAAATGTTTTGTATTTATTGTATTTCTTCTAAGCCTTGTGAATTTTTTTTCTCACTTTTTTTCTCAATTTGTTTACACTCATTAATGAACCCTGATTTGTTCTGCTTAGGTTAGTTTCTTATCACGGCGACTTTGCACTCCGAATGTATCACGAGCCGCCTGTGCAAGCCTGTCCTTTACACCTCTGTCATCACATATAAACAAGTTCAGTTTCTTACATATTTCTAGCAATCTAAAGCCAAATTATTTACACGCGTTTTATCTTGAGATCTTCTAATAGCTGGTAGATTAAGAGAATCTAAGATAATCTCGGGATTCAAATCACACTTCATATTGTCTACGTCAGTATCAAACTCTTCCACGATATGTTCGTCAGTAATGGCATAGTCACTTAAATTGTTGGTTCGCGTATTAAAGTCTCCAATAACTTTTATGTAACCACTTTTTGATAGATAATACATAATCGAATGTTCTAATTCGACAAAATCATCGTCATTGACGTATATAGACCCTTCGGGTGATAAATATACGATACCCAAAATACATATCTTGATTAATATTGAATAAATCTTTTGAAGATGTAATTATTACTGTTCACGTCGTCTGAAAAAGTTATATATTCTTCGCATCGATTTTTAAAAGCCATCCCAATACCTCCTGATTTTCTTAAACAATTAATCCTATGTTTGATATATACTTTAAACCCGTCTATTTCTATATCATAGAATCAGTTTTGGTTTCCTGCAGTCCTTCGTTACCATATTGTTCTAACATTTCAGTAAAGTCGGGATAGTGTGTTCTTTGTCTTAATCCACAATCATACATTCAACTTAAGAATCTAATTTCGATTGCATTATTTTTATCCTCCTCCTCCTCCTCAACGTCGTCGTCATCATCATCATCATCATCATCATCATCATCATCATCGACAACAACAGCATCGGCAGCAAATACGCCATCATCATTAACAACATTATCACTACTAACATCCACACGGACAGCATCGAGAGCAACATTATCATGAAGATCATCTGGCATTATGACAGTTTCAAACGTATTTCACCAGTAAAGTTCCTAATGCCATTACTGTAAGATCTGGATGCACAACCTTGATCTTCACCCATTGACCTGGAGTGTTTACATTTGCGTTAGTCTGTGTTACATTACATGCTTCGGCAAGCACTAGATCTACAATAAGACCGTCATCATATTTTGTTCTTCATAATTACCTACACGTTTTATGTTGCTACGGTCATTAATAGTTACGTCAGGTTCAACGGGTTGGTCAATATCACAATCGTAAATAGCCGCATATGATATTACTGGTTTCATCATTGATAACAAAATTAAAAACAACCTCATTGTTCTTGGCAGGATGATCAACTTCATGACAAGTATTGTGCAAATCAAATACAGCAGGTTCGCTTGTATCACACGTGCTGGTAGAAACAACACAAGTTTCCATCCAATATATCAGTAATTTCATCGGATTGAGATGACTTGTTCGATTGGACATGTTTATGAACTAATTTTATGTGAAACCTGAAAGGGGGAGCTGTGTACATTTCTCAGACAAGTTATCACACGTTCTTCAAGATACTGAGGGAAGACAAGCAAGTTTGTTTGGAAGTAAAGAAAGAGTACAGCGCAGACAATGTGCCAAATGTGTCTTCAAGGTGAACTGAGGGATGACTGCGCAGGAATGGCTCGTACTGAAACAATGCAGTGATGCCATTACAGAAGAAGAATAAGAATACAAAGAAGAAAATATTTTATTTCAGTGTCACATGCTTTTACAATAAGATCGTTAAAAGCTCATAAAATATATTGCACATATAGTGAAAAAAGAGCACCCGGCCATCAAGGCCTGCGAGACACTAATATTGTCGTTAAAATACACGTTTTGATTAAAATGGCATAAGGGGGAGTGAACGAGGTGACATGAAGAGACGCTAGAACCTAATTAGGTTTTTATGCTTTGTCTGCTTTGAACATGTGCGATATAAGAGTGGCAAGCGGTTTGCATAGATCGCTTCATGCCATAAGATAGATGAGCTGGTTAACTGGTCTGAGCTGGATGAAAGAGGGGTCCGATCTAACTATTTTCAGCCAAAGATGTTACCTTAAGTTTGAAAATAATGGGCAAACGACGAGAAAATGGACCTCGGCCTCCACAATGTTAGTGTTACAGCAGTGACAAATTCTTTCTTCTGAAGCAGCCTAGGGGCGAGCAAACCTTCCTAACTCCACCCGTAAGGGGAGGGTCCCACACCGCAGTTTACACAGATGACTACGTAGATATCTGTCCATGATAGTACTTACATATGGTTCAGTACTGAGTTTATGCTTAAACAGACGATATGTCTATCGTTACACTATTGAGTAAGCCATTCTTGGTGGTCCAACATCACTAAACAAGACTTTGATTTCTGAAATTCGGGTTTGGAAATAGTATAAAAACTAGATACTGGGAGATTCCAAGAAGCGGTCAGCTTAAGAATTGTGTTGTTCCATGAATTTCTAAATTTAAGTGGCCAATTAGAAATAGCATGGATACGTCTGTTTTGGTCGGTTACATGCGTCTTACACCAGAATCGTAAAATTTCTATCCGTTATTTAGTTAACTGAGACGTCCACCCCATCTCGCACCGCACTGCTACGTTTGGGGTTTTACTCCCTACCGATAAGGAACAACGACAGGCGCGGTTCTGTATCGCATTGATGCGCCTAAATTCCCACGTACCCCATATGGCTCTGCCGTAAGAAAGCATTGGTTGAACTAGATTATCATACAGGGCCTAGATTTTCTAAGCTCTCTTAGTGATAAGATAGTCGTAGGTTAATGTTAATGTATGGCACTTACGACTACCTTAGCACTAAGAGAGCTTCGAAAATCTAGGCCCAGGGTTTCACAAACATTAGAAGCAAATTCACCCGCAACTGTCAATTTACAAATGATATATCTCCTAGGGTTCGGCTGTTTTTACTAATCATGCCAGTAACCAATGAAAAGTGGCTCTGATAAAAGTGAATGAAAATTAAATATGTGAATGTTGTAGTCAGTAAAATGGAACAACGGAGGCGCATGTTGGCAAGAGCACAGCTTACACACGCAGTTTTATCAGGAAGTGGAATTGTACACTTGGAACCAGCCAATCCATAAAACATATGAAACTATACAAGCCACATGTAAAAACTGTGCATTGTCAAAATATTATCCCAGTTAAGTACGATAACAATTTTACTTTAATGGAGGGACCATAACAAGTCAGGAGAAAAGTCAATCACTATGAAGTCACGAATCCACAAACGGGTCAGTGGTCAAACGACCAATGTCATAAGCTCAGATGTGGTGTATGTCCACCATCGGCGCTGAGAACAGAAGTGTGGCGACGACGCATAGACCTTATCAGACGTGCAAGGAAGGCTTGTGGGATGTCACGCCAGATTCTCTCAAGTTCTGTTCCTAGGTCAAGGACGTTATCTGTCGAATGAGGAAGACGATCCATCTCGTCCCAAACATGCTCTATCGGTGAGAGATCCGGTGAATTTGCAGGCCAAGGCAGTAAGTCAACGTTGACGTGTTGCAAGAAATCCAAATGCAAATCCTTGCGTTATGAGGGCGGATATTGTTGTGTTGGAATGTTAACAGAGGGCCATGAAAAGGACATTGCAGAAAAGGAATTACCACATGTCGAAGAATCTGGTTCTTGTAGCCCACACCAGTTAAGTTGGCCTGAACAATCACCAAAAGAGTTCTCTGGCGTACCACGTATATCAATGTAACCATCGGTAGAATTAATGCACACCTCAATAGAGTATGCATTTTACACAGCTTATCAAAAATCTTTGGGACTGTGACAAGTGTTCTCATGTAACCAGCGGGCACTGTCATAGTAGTATTGGCGATACTGATCCAAATTATGAAGCTTCACACATATATCACAGAAGGCAGATTCATATGTTGTTTTTTCATCTGAATGTATGTACCTGGATTTGGCTTCCAGTATCTCAGCATAAGCTGTTACGTTTGTTTCCAGATACTTAAGATACGTTGCCAATTCTTTCGGACTAGAAAAGTCTGCTGCATTAATATACGTTCCTTTTGGAATCAGGGAATTATAATCAGCACCACCCCGAACAACCGGAACAATATTTTCAGAGTAGACTTTATGTAACTTTTCAGAGATATAGTCAACGCACAAACTATTTTCAAACGCTAAGTAGAATCTATATTCACCGAAAAATGAACGCTGGCAGTCTCCTCCATAACTGCACATTGGGGAGCCACATTTTCCATATACATCTGTTGGTATATGCTTGCGTAATTCGGCGATGTAGTGCTCGCGTTTCGAGGGTGTCTCACAGTTGCTGGCAAACCAAAGTACTGATTTAGTTTTTTCCAAAGCAATTTTGGTAAAATTTGCTGATGTGTGTGTCTCCGTGCGCAAAAGGACATTGTAAGGGAGGGCAATATCTGAGTCAAGCCGATAGGTCATAGACCAGTTAAACACACGGCGCCACTGCTGGGACTGGTGGACTTGACTTTCAAAATAGTTTGGACACTCTAATCCAAACATGATCCATACTTGCTTACCTTCTTTTGCAGGTGGAATGGAGTCAGAAAGTTGCACTAAATCGATGAGAACAGCATCTGCACTACTTATCTGAGTGGGATCATATGAGCATACGCAGTCTCTCTGTGGACACTTCGTTAAACCGTTCGGACAAGCATCCTTGAAATTTCTGAACCATTCTGGCGCGTTATAAAACAATATTATCTTTGACTGGTTTCCATGTGATGTCTGACGTCCGCTTTTTAAATTAACGTTGTAGGAAACTCTCTGTCTGAATTGTTGGGTGGAATGAAAGGAAATTGGTTTATAATAATATGGAAATTTCTTGGAAGCACTGACAACTAATTTGTAGTATGGACCGGAAGTATCATTGATGCCATCGTGTACCCTGAGAGATGCGAGGTCTGTATCCGATAGACTGGCGAGTGAGTAATTCATTGTGACATATGGAAGCGGCATCAGCCAAACGTGGTTTTGCCATGACACACTGCTGTACAGAAGAAACGTTATGCATAACACGATGCCACAGAATACCAAGCTGATATGCTGCAGTCGATGCATCGTCTGAACCTGCAACACAAAAACATCTATGTATCTATTGGGTCACAAATAAATAAGTATCTTCCAGAATCAGTTCCAGAACGGTTCAAAATTGCAGTGATAAACTACACTTCGAAGTTGACATTAGCACAAAGACAACAATACCATATACCTGAACCTTAGGAATGGTATCATTGGGGAACGTAACCTTGACCTTTGAACTCATACCCTGTTCACATACATTTGTCCTACAGCCCGCGAATATCCGGGTTACAATTTGTCTGCAACAGCCCATGCTTGTCGTAGGAGGCGTCATAGGGTAACGGGTGGTCAGACTCGCTAACTTGGTCGACATGTCATCGTGTCTCATTTGCGTCAGACTGGATTTGGGTCAGACTGGATTATTTACAGATCACATAATATCAGTTTTGACAACAGTGTCTTCATGTGCCAAATATTTGGAATGTGTGATCATAACAAAGTGTTTCAATGAATTCATAATGGTGCTTGAACATAACGGGAAAATGTATAATTATACAATAACTGTATATTTATAGTTTTATACGTGATATAGCAAAAATACACTTTCGCCTAATGTCCTAACTGCTGCTTAGTGCTTCGTGTCACTGTGAGGATGAAAGACTTTTAAAACATATAAAACATTTAGACGAGTCCCGACCCGAAATGCTTCACCTTTCCTTGAAAAGGCCAGATGAAAGCTGTTTACGAAGCACACATGCGTGTTTCATTCGTGATTTCATTCGGCAATCTTTCCGTGATCAGCGCCGGGAACGGCTTCCTTGTGTGTACTTTTTGTGGCATTGCACATTCATTGGTGTGCTCTTTCTATCGCTAGCTCACCTAAACCATCGATCGCTCTGACACTAACACAGTGCGAAACACAATGGCACCATGGTATCATAACAAAATACTACTTTGATAATGTACAACAAACCGATACCATTGTACCACCAGTGAGTTCTTCACATCGTTGCCCCACAAAACTGTCGTGTCAGCCCCACAGGTTGTAAAGCTTTAAACGTGCATTTGGTAGTATTGAGGGCTTGTCCAACTTTAATTTTTTTATGAGACCTGAAGCGTATGCCATTTGATGACTTCAATAACTTCAAAACGTTATTTTATCAGCATTTTGAAATCAAAAGACGAGCTGAGTGTAGTCTACCATTTTTTGAGACAGAATAATCATATCATTAAAATGTTATTTCCTTATATGCAAAGTCTTTTTTGACGTTGTTTTACGCATGTTTATGGCATTGATGCAATGATATACATTGAATATTTGTTAGGTTTTTCTTTTTTGTTTTTGTTTTGTTTTTGTTTCGTTTGTTTCTGTTTTTTTTTCCTTTTTTTTTCTTTTTTTTTGTTGAATACAAATTGTTGAAAATATCAAACTTTTCAGTGTTATATTTTGCTGGTTTTGTGGGGATTTCTTACAATTTTTGTCACGGCAGATTTTAACCGTAACACTGTACACGGTGATAGTACCGGTAAAGATTATTGCAAAGGATATTTAAATCCTGAGGAAATCTACTATTAGCTTCATTTAGGGCATTATCGCTGCAGGGAGTCTGTGGGCCCGGGACTGCGAGACAGACTGGTTACCCTTGCCAATAGTCAACCAATGGACATTGGCATTTTTCAAGCAGGCGCACGGGAAAATAATGATATGAACTTTAGAATTAGAACAGTGAAAAAGGAACAGTGCCGGTTTTAGTGACAAACTGATCCATTACTTAACGTTGAGTCACTAAACATACAAGAGATCAGCACGGATTAAGGGAGATAATATGTTAGGCCACGCCAGACTGGCACTGTTTCAGTCATATCGTAACCAGAACAATACATCAAAATGAATACATGCATACTAAGAGCATTAAAAACGTCACAGATCTAGATTCCGACTTAAACATGTTATCATCATAGGGAACAATACAGTTTAAAGTCGGGCTTTACAGAAGGTCGATCACCACACAATGGACTGTGGGAACTTTTGTCCCTAGACGGATCGATGTAATTCCTTCAGGCGTTGGCGATATTTTTGGCAAATTAGCCATATCTTTAAAAAGAACACTCTATGATTGAAATCACGGAAAATGAAATATAATTTGAATGAAATGGGACTTGAGTACCCGCTCAGAGGGATATTTATTTAGGAGTTAACAACAACACAGTTTAGTCTGTGAGATGAAATGACTTTGTTGTAAACTTATATCTTAAAATATAACGGTCATTTTCAAATTGAAGAAATCTTGCCTTGTCACAGTATACATGCTTGGGGCTTGTATTCGTATAAAACACAATTCAGTTACAACATTAAACAATATTAGTGTCAAGCAACTGATTTAAATGGGGATCACTATGTTATCAGCAAATGTTTGAATGCATATAAATCCTCAAAGGCTGTATGACAAAAATGGAACTTTCTAATAGTTAACTTCCCTTTCATGTCGAGCACTATTCCAACAGCTCCAGCGTTTGGTCTTTACATTTCACCATTTCAGTTATACAATACTTGACCGAATTATTTCAGGTGAACAAATTACTGGGTCAGGATACATTCACCTTTTCGCGAACACCTTGTACCACTACTATTTCACAGTGATCATAAACACATGCTCTGTCATCGTATTGCATAGTTGTAATCAGTGGTCTGTCTGGTCAGACTCGACTTGTTTACAAAGCACATCTTTTTCCATGTAATACTGCTGAAACAATATATACTCATGATGGTCACAACTGTACAGTCGACTTTGCTTTTAGCACAGTATTCTAATGATTGTAGCAGGGGTTTTGTTGCTTTTATGCACCTCGTCATAAATATCGCACCATCCACCTTTTTCACTAAGTAAAGCTGGATCTTAAACTTCATTAAATGGTGCTTAAATAACTAATTAAACTGTGGTATGTCCTCATGAGAATTGACAACTCAAGGCCGAATTTGACTGTAGTTTAACTGTAGCAAACTAAAATTCGCTTAAATCAACGTGTTGAATATGTTGACATATGCATGGATCCTAGGGCCCTTTCAGCAGACACACAACATTGTTCACATACTTTGTGTATGTTGTGCATCTTTTGCCTGAAGACGCTGTTAGAATCTACATCGAAACGTCCCATGCACTGCAAGGAAGGAGTTGTCTAATCATAAAAGTCTTCATCCCCATCATACCAACTTCGAAAATGCCATTTAAAGAAGCAATTCGGGGTAGTGCATCGCTGAGATGTTGGGTGAACCCCCATGACATGTGGCACTAAGTACCTCGGTACATCACCCGCAAAGGTCAGAGTTCATCATCAGTAACTTGTGGTTGTCGTAAAAGGCGACCAACGGGATAGAGTGGCCATGCACGCTAACTTGGTTGGCAAATGGCATCGTATTCCAATTGCGTAGATCGATACTCATGATATTGATCACTGGAATGTCTGGTCCAGACATGATCATTTACAGACCGCTGCCACATAGCTGGAATATTGCTGAATGTGGCGTAAAACTAAACTCAGTACGCTGTATGCTAACGAGCCATTAATGGTTATACAATACAATTATTTGACAAAACCACCGACATAAATGCTGGTTTCTGGTAATCATTTGTATACCTATGTCCAAGTACAGGTTTAATAAATCTGAGATAAATGTAAATGTGGTTATACATGATGTCAAGGGTATTTATCGCTGTGTCCTGAATTAAAGACAACGTAGGACTATTCTGCCGGATTGTACACGTGTCCGTGGGTGTGGTGCTACGATTTGTGGGGAATTAGTAGCGGTAGAGCGGTCAACACTGGCTCACACCTTAAAAACAGAGAAGGATGTTGAGTTATGGCGTTTATTCGGTGAAGTCAAAGTCATAATAATGTGATAGGTGGCAACACGAATACAGTGGTAGTACTGCATGACTGCTGTGATGATCATAATACAATGCGACACGTGTACAGTATGTATACAGAGGGAATATCATATGATCACAATATCAATTACACAACGTGCACTCATATCTAATCATTATAATGATATACATGATATTGAACTTCAACATGGCATGTGTAAAATACAATAGCAATGTTTAGAAAACAGTAATATGGATTTGTTACAAAGCCGACCCAACTCATATTTATAGATACGTGTCTGCAGGCAAACCGATGATATGTGCATGCGTCTCTGAATGTCTCAATATAATAACATAGTTTTTCGTACATTGGTACGCATGCTCATAGTTGGGATATTGCCTTGCCCTGAGATACTAGTTACATATATACAGACATGTACAGTCGCAAGAGGTGTTATTGTCAGTCAGATATAAGACTACGATAAAGACATGCTATATCTAACTTTCACCTAACATATTAAGATCGAGAGGAGGAATTAAGTTAAGCAAGAATTGTCAAATAATGTCTTACCTTAAAGAACAGGGAAGGCTTTTGAGTTGTGGCGTTTATTCGACGTAGGCAGAGTGAGGTAGCCTTCCGCCACATATATATATATACAACTAAAGCTCATTAATTACATAACCGAAAGTTTTAATTCCTGTTATTATTTCAAAACATCCCGGGTTGTCAGGGTTGTTATTGTTTAAGAATTGAGTTAAAGCACACAGTCGGATTGACCCTGTGTTTCGACTTTGTGATGTAAGGGTTAACACCTATCGGTGTTTCCCAGAGAGCGTGACCGTTTACGCCAGCTTGGCCACATAGACTTGTATAATGGATTCGGGCTTACGGCTGGATTGACAATGCGGTTAGCCACATATGAAACACAGAATGTCTTGCATATGGCAGTCAGGTAGCGCAATTTCAACTTTAAATTTACTTTAGAAGTGTTAATGCTAGTTCACAATGTAGGTATTTATAAGATATAGTTCCTAGATATAAGTGGAAAACAATGCTGTGACATTACCCCTCTGCGCTGGAAAACTTTTCTTCTCACACGTAAATTAATGACATAGTTAGGCAATCACAAAAGGAAATAAACGCCATATTAATAAAGTGTAAAAAAAGAACGGTCCTAAAATGAATTGAACGACACTGAATGTACAAAGGATAATGGCGAGGAAGCATTAGTATCCTCAGGAGAATAATCTCCTTCATAATATCAATGGAACAGCAATGCAAAACCTGACACAGTTCTTGTAACGACAATGAACAATCACAATCAACGATAAGGTAAGAAAAAGTGCAGTTGCATTTCCACACTGGTTAAAATCCATTTTTGGTTACTTAACATTTAAAGAGCTATGTCACAATAAGATTTCGATACAGGGAAGTTTGAGGTTTGGTTACATCGTCCTTTAGATTTTAAAATATCCACCATGAATTAACAATATATAAGTATTGACCGGCTGAGTTAACATCTAATTGGCGGTAAAGAAATTAAACGAAGTTCACTAGGTAGGTGCAGGAAGGGGTCAGTAAGATGATTTTGTACACATGTTTAGCCGTGTTAGAGAAAGACTTGGAAAGAATCAGCGACCCTAAGAATACGAATATTAGAAGGGGAACTGACGGCTCAGTGAGAAGGGCATAGGCAAAGAGTAATCACTGGGAAAAAAATTCCTATTCCATGATATTTCCAATTTTGGAAAGATGAAATGTTTTAAAATGTTTGAAAATGTCCAAAAGGGGAGATAACTGGTGGGCGATGGTAAATGATTGTTCTATGTACACCCCAAGACCTAATCACTTATTAAATACAGGCCTACTGTCTTGTTTATTAAAGAGTGATTCAAGTCACTTATGACAGCCTTTGGAAGGACAATTAAGCCCACAGTTCTTATGCTTCTTTCAGAAGTCTCTGGAAGTAAGTAAACTCTTTAATGGGCATTATTTAGAGGTGGAATGCATACAAAAAGTAAAATTTATGTCAACTTCTTTATTGTGACCTCATTTTCACCTGATGAAGGAGCAAGCATACGCTAAGAAGTGTCTTGTTATTCACAATAGGTGACATCCAGTCTTGCTTTGCTTATCATATAAGTAAGTTATGTGATTCTGCTGAGTTGTGGGTTTGTTCAACATGTTCAAGTGATCGATCACTTTAATCCACCTGAGAGATTCATCAACAGGGTGGTATGCACTGGCGGTGAAAGTTGTATTGCATTGAACTTGGTTGATGGTAAGCTGTCTGGATGTATGTGTGAATGAGGAACCTCGCATATTATGACATCGAAAACAGACTAAACTAATGCCATGGTCAATATCGCAAAGAAGGGGAACTGGTAGTACTCGGACGTTTGTTTCATATTTTAGATAATCCTTTCTTTTATGCAGATAAAAGTATGCCATGCTTCTCTCAGAGTCAGGGAAGATGATATTTATCAAATAAGATATTTCTCTTTCGTCCGAACAGAATTTCTGTATGTGTGTGTGCACATGTGTGTAAGACACATCAAACTGGTACCGATAGATTTATTATAATATGTTAAAATTCAGCATTTCTTAGTAAATCCTGAAATAGGATTACACGAAGTTTGACTGAGATGTTATAATTTGAGATCGGTTTGTTAGGTAGCATTTTAATAAAGTAGAACTTGAATCAACTTCAAATGATTGGTCATTCGGAAACTGAAGTAGACCTCACTCACACTACAATAAACAGTCTGGGGATACATAACGAAACACTACTTACGTGGTAACAACTCCTTGTTTTTTGCAGTGAGCGGCAGTTCGATGTACATCGTTCAGGATAAACAAGCTGTTTGAATGTTGATTGATTCCAACATTTGGACAATGGAGTGGATGTGCCATACTGGGCCAGGTTGTTCAAAACGTTTTAACTGTGTGGTCAACTCTTAAAAATGGTGTTTATGACTAACGTGGTATTCGTGATGCCAGTCCAGCAAAGAAAGGATAAGGTGTATCGTGGATTTGATTTCGACATTGGCAATTATTCTGACGAAGAGTTACGAACACAGCACCGGAGAGTATCAATAGCTTACCTTTGTAATATGTTGTAAAGTGATTTGCAGCGTCCGGCAAACAGGTACCACGCACTGACTGTGGCACAGCAAGTGTTAGTGGCTATTGGCTTCTATGCAAGTGGGAGCTTCTTACAAGTTGTTGGGGATACCCTTGGTATAGACAAGAGCACTGTCTAGGATTGTGCGCAGTGTGACCGATGCCCTGCTGGCATGACGTAACATTTACATTTCATGGACGACTGACAATCCCCTCCGCCAAATTGAAGCTGGATTATTCGCGCTTGTTTTCCCAAAGTAATTGGATGTGTAGACAGAACACAGATTCGTATACAAGCACCTGAAACACATATTTGCAAAACGTAATAACTTTAGTATATGTAGATGAAGTGCCCACAAAATATATCTAAATAACGTTGCCGTTTTTCACTGTCCACAGTGCAGTTGAAGGTTTTTAATTTACATTTATATATGCGAGTGACAATAATGAAACAGTTTCTCCAATTTATTTATTTTGTGGCAAAACAGAATTAGGGATACTGATATAAGTATCAAATGTTTTACTAAAAATCCAATCTAATTATGATGTATCATCTCCTTATGTTTGATGCGAAAATATTAATGTAAGAATTCGGTTATAGAATTCGGAATTATATTAAGGCACACACATAGTATCTGACATGCCCATAAAATATCCAGTAATTTTGATTGATGTCCCCTTATCTGATTATTTATCCTTGACACATATTTGTAGTATAAACTAGACAAAAGAGTACTGATTTTATGTAATCTTGCAGGAAAATTCACAAACATTTGTGCTCAATGGCCCGGGGGCGCTCATGACAGCCACATTTTGAGAACCTCGTCACTGTGTACTTATGGAGAGGACCCACACGTCTATCTCCGATGGCTTCATTTTGGGAGACAGTGGGTACCCCTGCAGACCATTCCCGCTGACCCCCTACCTCAACCCACAAGGGCGACAGCAACAATGTTACAGTTGTGTGATACAAGGGTCACTACTGAGATGACGTTTGGTCGGTGGAAGAGATGGTTCCATGTTCAGATCTCCACTCTTGAGGTAAAAGATACACCATTGATGTTCGTGCACGTAGAGGCTATTGTCTTAGGACTTATTGCCACCGTGAAGGAAATCAATATCAGGTGTAAAGCTGTAATTTTGAACAATGACAATAGTGTAATGTGATATTTGGAAATTTGCAAACACACTTTAAATTGTACTTTAAACAAATTCTGTGTTTTATGGTCCAGTGAATAATGATGCCTGTAAATTAATATTTGAAGGGTGCGGATGACCCCTGGTGTGCCGTATTGATGTTGCCTGTGCTGTAGTGCACAACATCGCTATCTCCAACGAGGACGAAGATCACCGTGAAATGAAATATAGATAAATTTCTTTACCCAACAACCAAAAACCTTCTGATTTCCGATCTGTTATTGTATTAATGACATTAGTATCTGGCATGGCGTCATCTCTTTGCAAATTTCTTTGCCCTCCAGCTTTGCCAGCAACTTTATTTGGAGAAGCAGTTTCTTTGTCTGTAGCTGCTGCAGCTTTAGTTCTCCAGACAGGTCTTGCTGTTGCAGCTTGTACACCCTCCCACATGCGCTTGGATCCTTCCGTGTCCAGTGTGTGGAGACAGTTGTGGTCTTAGAAGTGGTGGCTACTACTGAAGTCTTGTTTGTGGAGGTTACAGATATAGTCTGGCATGTAGGGGTTACGACTGAAGTCTTGTTTGTGGAGGTTACAGATATAGTCTGGCTTGTAGGGGGTACTACTGAAGTCTTGTTTGTGGACGTTACAGATATAGTCTGGCTTGTAGGGGGTACTACTGAAGTCTTGTTTGTGGAGGTTACAGATCTAGTCTGGCTTGTAGGGGCTACGACTGAAGTCTTGTTTGTGGAGGTTACAGACATATTGTGGCTTGTAGGGGCTACTACTGAAGTCTTGTTTGTGGAAGCTACAGATATAGTCTGACTAGTAAATGTTACAGCTGTAGTCGTGCTAGTGGAGGCTAGTGGAGCAGCTGTGTCCGTAGGGAAGGTCACACTCATTACCTGCTGATGTTCATAAAATGCGATATATTTTTCTTCAATATCTAAACATAACGCGATATTGATTTAAGTGTATATCACTTCTTGGTAACGTTTAATGTTGAACTGACATTAATATGTAATATCATTTGATATCTATATCAGTTCCACATATAACTTAATTAGAATGATATACACGTATGTGTCATACTATATACGAAGTAATTCTTTTGAAATATTCTTTGTTCCAATTATCTTTCATTTTATACTAATACATCAGTTATACCTGAAAAGCGTTTAATCTTGTGTACAAGGTACAGCACTCCTTAAGACATATGTAACAGGGATATTTTTCCATTTAATCAGGATCTGCATAAGAGTTATTCCCCTTGTAATATACTCTCCATGGGTCGTTACTCAACGCCATATTGCACATGGCACAGTAAAGCTATGTATTCGGATACTTTATAGTAACTTGTGTTCGGTATATTGTTTATCGCCTTGCGATTCATGTTCGTCCACTTCTCCTTCACCTCAGTCATGGACCTCGGAGCTACCCCTTTAGCATTTACCTCCCTGACAATCTCTGACCACAATGTGTTTTTACCTTTTTGTGCAATCTCAGTCGAATGTTTATCCGATAAAACAGCAGAAGAGTTTCGACTGCTCTTTTTCGTTTGGGTGTTGGCGACATTTTGTGTTTCTATTCTTGGTAAACCGGACGTAAACAGAAAACGGAATTGTGGGATATATGGATACTGACCAGTGACGTTGACCACACTGTTACACCTTGACGGCGACGATAGCTAACAACATGACTAACCATGTTTTGAACAGCGCATACTTAACGTTCGGTTAGCCTCTAGGAATTAACCGGCGGTTAAAATAGCCGAGGTTTGAACAACCGGGCCCTGGAGTTGATTTACAGATAGAATCTGTCAGTTACCTGTTTAGTTAGCATCATATCAGCCTGTTTACAATTTGTCGATCTTACTCTCCTGTTGGCCCATCCAACGATGTGCTACTTGCTAAAGTGAGTGAGTGAGGTAATATTTAACGTCACATCGGCAATATCTCCGCCATATCGTGTCGAGAATATTTAACACTTAAATGAAATATATGCATATTATAAAACAATCTGTCAACAAAGGACAGTAAAACAACTAGAACAATTTGAATTGAAACTAGCATGAAGAGTTAAAACTAATATCACTATTTAGACAATGTAATATAAAAACAGGCTATAGACCGCCAACAACTGAAGGTAGAGCACCATACTAGAGGGCATGGGGACTTACAGTACTTCTGCAACCTGCATGGTCCCTAGCTGGATTTACTTAATCCCCTCAGCTGCTGGTGATTGTATGCAAGATTGCCCACAAATTAACATGACAGAAATACAAGGGCTTTTATACCGCTTTTAGCAATATTCCAACAATGTCACAGTGGGGAACACCAGAAAAGGACTTCACTCATTTTATCCACGTGGGGAATCGATCTGAGTCTTCGACGTGACGGGAACGCTTAAACCACCTCTTCGCTTTACCATCGCCCTTTAATATTGTCAGTAAACTCACCGCAGTGAGTAAATGGCATATTATGAGTGCATTTCACCGACTGTATGCGGCTCGATTTTTGTGAAACATTAGTGTCTTTGTAACATCTGATATCAACTGAAAATTACATTTCCTTTTCCACAAGACACTACACAATGTAACATTGAAATATATCATTGAAAGAAGCGATCATAAAATCTATGTTTGACGACAACCACGAATGATGAACTAAGTGAGTGGGTGAAGTTAGTTTTACACCATGCAATATTGCCCATGAAAATCCGGGTTAGAATTAATCATCACCAAATCATGCCAGAGTTGACTAACGGGATCGGATGGTTAGACTCGCTGACTTGGTCAACACATACTAATTCCTTAATACGATGTTGTTCACTGAATCGTCTAGTCCCGAGTATTCACAGACTGCCGTCATGTAGCTGAAATGTTATATATATACACACATACATATACATACATACATACATACATACATACATACATACATACATACATACATACATACATACATACATACATACATACATACATGAGAGAGAGAGAGAGATACACTAGTCACACGAGTGAGTCCAGTTTTACGCCGCAGTCGGCAACACTCCAGCCATATGGCGGCGGTCTGTAAATAATCGAGTCTGGACCAGACAATCCAGTGATCAACAACATGAGTACCGATCTGCGCAATTGGGAACCGATGACATGTGTCAACCAAGTCAGCGAGCCTGACCGCCCGATCCCGTTAGTCGCCTCTTACGACAAGCTGAGTCGCCTTTTATGGCAAGCATGGGTTGCTGAAGGCCTATTCTAGCCCGGGACCTTCACGGTTCTTAGTCACACGAAGTCTGACATATGTAGACATGGCACGACTTAATCTAATGCAATATTGTAACACAACGTTGTTTGTATATTTGGACATCATGTGAAGATAGTCCTATCTCAAATATCCATATAAAACTAATGCATGTAAAACTATCAACACATAAGAGTTGTTTTTTTGGGTTTTTTTGGGGTTTTTTTTGTTTGGGGGGGGGGGGTGGTTGGGGGGGTCTTTTGTTTTTGCTTTTTGGGTTTTTTTTTTGTTTTGTTTTGTTTTTGTTTTTTTAGAAGAGCAATGAGAAAACGAGCACATAGACTGTGCTGTATCTAAATCTCATGACACAGAGTATATTTACATGATAATTTACAACGTAATATATAAAATAAATAGTAGCACAAATGAGATTTATAGTACATATTATTAATATTTATGAGATGTAAAGGATGACACGCTTAATGAGCAACATTCAACCTTCGATTTTGGAGATGGTGTCTTAGTTCTCGAGGTGAACTTTCCTGGTCTCTGTATTCCTTCTTGTTCATTGGTTGCCTTTGCCCTGCTCCTTGAACAGGAACGTGATGGTTTCAAATATGCTGGAGTGAGTCTTGCCCATGGTGCGTTTACGACGGGAATGCCAACCTTCAAGGTGGTTATTTGTTCGTGGGCCCTCCTTGAGGCGGTTTCAAAGTCCATCTATGACAAATACCACGGGTTGTACAATTTACACAAGGAAATGTTTAACTCTCAAACTTTTATATTCCTTATTTTCATAATTTTGATAAACGTCATGTTAATACAAAAGACTTATGTACTTTGTGGATTCAAATGAAGACCTCTGGTGGCAGCTGCTCTGGACAACAGCCTGAACATCCTCGTGTAGGTTTCCTCTCTTCTTGTCGGGCAAGAAGAAGAAGACTAATGGAAACATGTTCCCGTCAACCAAGGCAGAGCTGATGGAATACGGTTGGTGTGATATACATGTAGATGGTGTCGGCCTCGCAAAGATAACACAGAAACTCATAACTACTTTGATTTGAATGTTGGAACGAGATTTTGTCAAATCATCCACTGTCGCCTCAAGCTCGGCTGTAGTGATCTAAACGCGGACAGATATAAGCGCACATATCGGAAACATCCAAGTGTTCATGAGGTCATGATGACGAAGACGTTCTCCTCTAACGCTTATATTGTCAGAACTATACGAATCTAAGGTCAACTATGTATTTTTATACCCAAGGATATGATGTTAAAACAACTTTACACAGCAGTGGTGCATTGAATAACGTAATAAATAGTGATATTCTCAAATCATTACACCACTTCATTTCACAAAGTAACCGTGTTCAGTGATTATGATCTATTCAAATATTTCGAATGTAAGAGAAGCTAGATGTACAACGATCTTCTGCAGCAATTTACTTCGTTACTAGGCATAACCAACACCTAGCAACAGTTGTATGTTATTTGGTCCTACTGTTGATCTTGTCGTCGAACTGCCTATTGGAACACTTTTATGTACCGGAGCGGCGTTAATATAAGTTTCTTGGCTTGTTCGCCTACCCAGTTTTCAGCACATTCTGAAATAAAAATATGTTTAAACCAAGATAACGCAAGTTATTCTCTGGTCGTCGTCATCACCAATGAGTAGAAAAGGAAATGGGAACATGGAAATATGTAACTGATAATTTTCAGTGTTTCCCCACAACGTAACCGGTAGAGCTAACCGGTAGGGTTTTTCGAAATTGTGGACTGTTTAACCCTGTTCTGGTCGTACCCCAGTTCTGGTCGCTACAGACGACCTGAGCCTTATTGAAATCCAAAGGTCGACTTTTTTAGCCAACTCCGCTGCTCCCCAGCCCAGAAATAACCACAGGCATGCGATAACAGCTCTATATATACCCCCCCCCCCCCCCCCCCCCCACACCCCGATTGTGGCAAATGGCAACAACATACGTCGTCGGCATTATCTCGGAAAGAATGATCAACAACAATGAGCTGTGTATACAAAGCCTTCCAAAATGGCCACCGGGACCGCATTGTTGGAAATGTGGAACGGCCCGAAGCCCTCCATTTCGAACTGTCATGTACACAGGCGCGTAGCAAGCTCTTTTTTCGTGCAAGGCCGTTAATTTGCAAAGCCATTTATTTACATAGTATTGCCCAGCTATAATAGCACAAATAAGGCGTTTCGAACCTTCCATTTTGAAAATGACTTAAGACTACATTGACACCCCACCACCGCCACTCCAACCCCCAACCCTCAACCCCAATTCCCTGTAAGTCAGCCTGGTAACATTTGCTTCTGGTGTTATAAGACTGGTCACTCACGATCTGCTGACAATAACCTTGATGATCCATTAAGTACTATTCCCGTATGAAAAGCCGCAAACGGGATTTGCACTTTATCAGTATTTTGTGAAACATAACAAGACATGCAAATTTGTATTCCAACGAATATACTATAGGAAGAATATCTTTGCATGTTACATTACGAACGATCGTTTGTCACTGGTTTGAAGACAGGATTTGTCGATTTTGCGAAAGATAAACACAAAGATTGTTGGAAAGTCATGAAAATTCTCAGTAACATTTATCGAGTAATGGTAATACAAGCGCTTCTAGGATTGGTTTAATTTATTTGGGTTTAAAAGATTACTAAATCAAAACACTTTTCTGAAACCACCCATGTTCTGCACAAATTGCAGGTCCGCAGTATTTATTACTTGATCGATTATAAATCATAACATGTATGTACTTTCTGTTTGTGGGTCAAGGATTTCAACATCGGCGATGTGTACCGCACGAGGCCATCTAGAAATATGATACGGTCTAATAGGACCAAGCCTATACATGTACTAGTATTCAAGTGCTAACCCCCCACCCCACCACACCGCCACCCCTCACACCCCGTTCAACATTCACTGTCACTCATACATGAGGTCGAGGAGGGGTTATCCAAACCACCACTGTTTGGACAATAATTTCTTAAAAATATACATCTAGACTTTTGCAATCAGATATTGTTTGGGTATGTTATTATATATTTCACATCTGAACGAAATCGGTGTAAAAATAAAGGTTTTACAAAATTCTACCGTTACAATCATGATCGGGGTACATTCTTGACAATTCTTCTTGTTTTTGTCCGACCTCAAGGTACATGTATACCTCCAATGTGAAAGCAGGGCTTGGTTCTACCATATATTGATTCTGAAGTCATTTCTGAAAGGCCAAAGTCGAACAGAGAGGTACGCTTATCGCGTGTTGTTTTCGTTAGTATACCTGTTTGAGTGGCATTTTAGTAATTAGGACGTACCATACTGAGCAATCTTTATGGATAACAACTACTTTATTTCATGAATGCGACGATTCGATACAGATTCGTGTACCGTTGTCAAGCATTGTACATTTGTGATTTTTAGGTCAACGAGATTTGTTCATAAAGGACGACATTGCGAGCTTGTGAAAGGTTAGTGTATTTTGTACTGTACGTCACTACACATGCAATATTGATTGTACCATGCTGTCAGTTTTAGTGAGTGTGGTTTTATGCCGCATCTACAAATATTGCAATATTACAGCGGGGAACACCAGAAATGGGTTTAATGTTTGACCGGCGGAATCAACATGCCTCGCTACGTGTCCGTGTAACGAAGATACACAAGACTGAAACTGAAACTCAAAATACTGGGACCACTGAGTCAATATGTCACTGAGCAAAATATGTTAAACATGTGAAGCAAGCCTCCTTTAGAATTGATAAGGTGTTTATCACTCATATGATGTTCCCTGGGGTTTGAGAGAACACTTGGAGTCGAACTCTAACTTTGTCTTAGTGATGCTTGGTGTGTCCACCCAATATTTGTCTTCGTGATTTTCACATGTGTGGTGGCCGCGGAAAGATACTTTTAGTTATTCACGCACTCATTCACCAAAACTGTAAGCGTTTACGATATATGTTGCTATTTATCATTCGGTGACTAGTTATCTTGAATTAAATTACTTTATTTTAACATGGACACTGATTTAGTCCTCATTTATTGTCCATTATTTCCGCTAAGAAATCATTCATGTTTTACCATCCATTCTGTGAATGCCTACACGTTTTTATTTTTTATGGAAGAAAAACATGCAAAATATTTATTTCAGCCTCCTCACTACTAAATATGTTTAAAAGACGAGAAATGTCATTGAAATGTTATATGTACATCTTATATTCATATAGTTATTATGGTATATATGCTCTAGAGTCTCATAAGTCAATTGCAATTTGTGGTGCGACACATGGTTTTGTGTATATGTATTTGTACGCTGACAGATGTAGTTGACAAAGTTAAATTACCTCATTGAACATGAATGGGTAACTGAGGCTTTATTCTGACGAATGTTTCGAGGTAAAGAAAAATACTTATATGCAGGCAACAACCCAAGAACCATTGTAAGGCACGTGTTTGCATATATTTTACACGATACATTCACAAAATATATACGCTAACTAGTATCAGCAGACTGAAAGAAATTGTACATTGAAATGTCAAGCCAAATAAAGTGCACTATTGACAAGCGTTATCGGTGCGTTACTAGGAGCCGAACCATTGCAAACTTGAAGCAGGCAGACTCGTTGTAGATTAGATTATATCAGCTTAAACGTATCCGGCAACCTTGAAACATGACCCTATTGAGTGACCAAACTGAGATTAAAGGAGAATACTGACGTACTTTTTATGGCTTATATGGGAAAAAAGATTCCTAAAACTAACCTTCCGCTATTACGATATCACAAAACGTTTGTATTAAACTTGTTTCTTGGAAGCACTGACAACTAATTTGTAGTATGGACCGGAAGTATCATTGATGCCATCGTGTACGCTGCGAGATGCGAGGTCTGTATCCGACAGACTGGCGAGGGAGTAATTCATTGCGATATTTGGAAGTGGCATCAGCCAAACGTTGTCATGTCATGACACATTGCTGTACAGAAGAAACGTTATACATAGCACTGTGTCACTGAATACCATGCTGATATGCTGCAGTCGATGCATCGTCTGAAAGATAAAAAAGATAAAAGCGTCAATTAGGTCACAAATAATTATGTACCTTTCATGGTCAAACTGAAGTGATAATGTTCACACCGAAGTTTATATCATCACAAAGACAACAGTGCCACTTCCAAGCTCCGTAGGAACGGTATCTTTAGGGAACGTGACCCTCACACCCTGTTCACATACATATGTTCTACAACCCGCGAAGATCCGGGTTACAGTTGGTCTGCACCAACCCATGCTTGTCGTAAGAGACCAGTAAAGGGATCGTGTGGTCATCCTCGCTGACATGGCCGAACTCGATTATTTACAGATCATATAATATCAGCTTTGGCAAACGTGTCATCATGTGCCAAATATTTGGAATGTGTGATCATAACACGAAGTATTTCCATAAATTGATAATGGTGTTTGAGTGAGTGAGTGAGTGAGTGAGTGAGTTTAGGTTTACGCCGCACTCAACAATATTCCAGCTATATGGCGGCGGTCTGTAAATAATTGAGTCTTGACCAGACAATGTAGCGGTCACCAGCATGAGCATCGGTCTGCGCAACTGGGAACCGATGACATGTGTCAACCAGATCAGCGAGACTGACCACTCGATCCCGTTAGTCGCCTCTTACGACCAGCATAGTCGCCTTTTATGGCAAGCATGGGTTGCTGAAGGACTATTCTACCCTGGACCTTCACGGGTCTAACGATGTTTGAGCATTACGGAATGGTATGTATTGTATATTTATAGTTTTATATATTATGTATTAACAATGCACTAAAATACCAACTAATGTCCAACCATTGCTGCTTAGTGGTACTTCGAGTAAAGTTAGTTTTACGGCCCTCGTGACATTGTGAGGATGAAAGATTTTTTAAACCGATACAACAAATCATGAATTTTGCACGGCGAAGCATTTCGAGTCTGGGGTCATCTCAAAATTTATTTATTTTAAGTCTTCTTTGATTAAAATCTGTGCCTGTGCCCTGGGTGGGGATTTCAAATGATTTGTTTCTAAAGTGATGACGACATTTCTGGGCGGGGCGTACCATTTACAAACATGCTGGACCATGCAGGTCCCCCGTGTGGCTTGTACCGCGTGGCCTCGTAATATTTGCTCTTCATTGATTGAGTTTGCTTCATGTGCTATCGGTTGGACCGGATGGCCTTGACCTTCCTCGAGCACCCGTGTCAACATTGTTTGTGATTCACCCCCTGAATGCTTGGCAACGTGCAGCCCAACAGATATCTCTGATGATTAGGGGAAGAGGCTGAGAAATAAGCCAAATGTAAGATGAACCATTCAATTTCATAGATTACAACTTCTTGTTTATTTCTTAACGCAACAAACAAGAAATTGTGATCTATAAAGTTACTTTCTACTCATCAACTTCTAGAATACGATTAAACACATGTAAGATGTTTATGAAGCATACAAACGTGTTTGATTCGTCACATCATTTGGCAAGTTTTCACTGCGCATTCATTGCTGTGTTCTTTCTATCGCCAATCACCTAAAACTTTGCTGTGTCACTAAAATTAACATTCTTTTCATTTTCCTTCATAAACATGTACTTGGTGAAATACTTGTTAGAGGAAGACGACAAGAGCCCGATAAGAAACAGCGTCAACTACATTCTGTGAAAATGAATGAACGCTGCAACTACAAAATACGTGTGAACATAACACGTTGTCAAACAACAGCACCATGATATTATAACAATCTAATACTTTTATAATGTAACACAAACTGATACGATTGTACATACTACTAGTGAGTCCTTCAAATCGTTGTTCTTCAAGACAAAAATGATTCAAAGAGATAATTCCGCTTTTTAAATTGTCCTGCTACCGGTATGAGAAGAAAACGTGTTGTTTAGCAAAAGAAAAATGTGAAAACCCGGACTTTTACTTGTGATGGAAGCTACACCCCTGTCCTTTATGTTATGTATCGACAATTCACATTCAGCCTCCTGTCCGGGTCTTGAGCTACGCTACAGACTGACGCATAGTTTCTGAATATATTTGTAATCTTGAAAGTAATACATAACCACATTTAATTTGAAGTGAGAAGTTCAAGAACTCCATGAAATGCAGTCTCTGAATGTATCATTTTGAAAGTAACAAATAATCCTATTTAATTCAAGAAAGAAGCTCCTGTACAAAGATTCAAGAGTCTGAGGAGATCTAGACTGGCTTCATTTAGGGTTTTAGCACTAAAGGGATTTTTAGTTTGTGGGGCCAGGGCTGTGAGACAGACTAGTTCCGTAGCCAGTGCAGTGGTCAGCTAAATGGGCATGGAATAATCATATGGCTTCAGAATTAGAATAGTGAAAAAGAAACAGTGATGGTTCTAATGATAAATTGTCCAATATTTAACACTGGGTCATACAGCAGGGATTCAACCTTCCAATCACGCGACCCCCGGGACAAGTCAGTTTTCATTTCTGGCAATCAAATAATGGTATCTTACTCCCGTGGACTGCTTCATGATTTCGGCTTACGGTTTCAAACAGCAAATACCCTTTGATTTCATTTCATATCTGCTCAAAATGTAGCTATTAAATTTCAAAATGATGATAAAGTAGAGGTATAATTTTTCGCTATTTGTCACTTGTTAATAAACAGTCCACTGAACATTAACATCATATAGCATGTTGATATATTCAATGTAATTACATTATCATGATTATATCATAAGAATCAGGGCAAGTGGACAATTTTTCAGGAAAAGTTACTCTCTAAGAGTCACCTTGTGGCAAGAGGTTTTTAAAAACTTAACGCCTGAATACAAAATGTCAGCCCGGATTAAGTGAATTATATGTTATGTCGGATTGGCAATATTTCAGCCATTCCGTAAAGCGAATGATACATTGCAATGAATATACTGAGAGCATTAAAAAGCAACAAGACCGTCACAGATCTATATTTTGACTTAAAGCATGTTATTACATAAAGACATCACTTTAGAGAACTATACAATTTAAATTCGGGCTTTACAGAAGGTAGATCACCATACAATGGGCGGTGGGAACGATTGAAATCACGGAGAGAGAAATATAATTTGAATGAAACAGGACTTAGTATCCTCTCAGAGGGATACTTATTTAGGATTTAACAAGTACTTATAATGTGTAGATCACAAGAGTTTAGTATCTGAACTAAAATCACATTATTCTAAATTTATTTGTTAATATATATCAGTCATTTTCAAACTGAAGAAATCTTGCCTTGCCGCAGTAGACGTGCTTGGGTCTTATCCAAATATGTTTATGACGGGTGCCACCGGTGGGGCAGGGTGCATTCTCCTAGTACCACTACTATTTCATAGAGGTCATAAACACATGCTCTGTCATCGTATCGCATAGCTGTAATCAGTGGTCTGTCTGGTCCAGACTCGACTTGCTTACAAGCAACATCGTATACCTGTCACACTGCCGAAACAATATATACTCACGATGGTCACAATTGTACAGTCGACTTTGCTTTTAGCACAGTATTCTAATGATTGTAGCAGGGGTTTTGTTGCTTTTATGCACCTCGTCATAAATATCGCACCATCCACCTTTTTCACTAAGTAAAGCTGGATCTTAAACTTCATAAAATGGTGCTTTAAAAACACATGATACTGTTTATATGGTTACTCATGGGAGAGACCGAATTTGAGTACTAACTGGGGGTGTAATTGTAACAAGCTAACTTTCGCTAAAACCAAATATGGTGAAATAAGCTTCCGGGGGTCGTTACAGCAGACACACACCACAGTTCACATTTCATTTATGTCAAACACACTATAGTAGGGTCCACGCTGACTGACAAACTCAATATCGGGTGTAACCGCCTCATACTTAGATAACATATTCTACACGCCGTCCTCTGCTGGTCACCAGATATCTCATGTGTGTTTGTGATATGTTCATAGATGGTGTAGTATATTGAATATGTACTTGTTTTAAAAAACGAAAATATTTTTTTTCTAATTTTAAAATGTGTGGTGCGATACTGTTGACGAAGTTTATATTTGTGATGACAAATTCATAAATCGTTATTTCATATCAAACACCTCTGTCAGTGCACTCTCTATCGGCCTTTGCTTAGTTTATAGTCGATGTCAATTCAGGGTAGTGGCATGAGGCACCAGTTACCTCGGTACATCACTGACATACCCGCGAAGATCCGGGTTACAACTGATGTTCAGTAACCCATGTTCGGGTGGGATGGTCAGGCTCGCTGACTTGGTTAACATATGTCATAGTATCCCAGTTGCGTAGATCGATGGTCCTAATGTTGGTCCTCGAGTTGTCTGGTCCAGACTTGATAGTTTACAGAACGCTGGAATATTGCTGCGTAAAACTAAACTCACTCACTCACTGATGTGAATGCTGAACGCTAACGAGTCGTTGCTGGTAATATAATACAGTTATTTTACGGAGCCGTGTTTTGGTACCGGTACCGTGTTTTGTGACACTGTTGACAGCAACAATGTTGACAACCCCTGGTAACGTGTTTATTTTTAATTTTCGGCTAATTAATCTAAAGTGATTTTACCATATCAAAAATCATTTTTTATCAATCAATGTATTTTCGTTTAATTGCTGTTTTTTTCAGAAGTTAATTAACGGGTCACATCCTACATACTGCCTTGAAAAATTATTTCCCGCTTCATTTCATATCAATACCGAACTATCTTTATATTAATCAAACACATATTGAATAATAAAAAGTAAACAATTTACTTTCAAAAGAACTTTTATTGGCATGTTACCTTTTACCGGCTGACAATTTTTATTACATATTTAGATTCGGGACATATTTTTCTGCAAAATGACAACAAATTAAGCAATTTCTTGACATTTTGATATTTTGCGTAGAACCTCCTTAAATACTTTCACAATTGTTCAGTATCGTAAATGAATTACTCTTTCATAAATCAACATTTCGTCATTTCGTGCATCGGGTATCCAGTGTTCATGAATATTTAGCATTTAAGTCAACACCCAGTCAGTTTGTGTATCGAATTTCTTGTGTTGATGAATATCTAGTGGGACACCGGATGGGGTTGGAATTTGCTTTGCTGTGCCAATCAATATCTAGTTTGTCATCGTGTGAGATTGTCAGTTGAGAAACTCGTGTTCCTGGGCATATAGGGTGTCACCTTATGAAGCTGTCAACGGGCTGGATGGTGTTGAGGGATATCTCGCATGGATGTCTCGCATGGATATCCCGCATGGATATCTCGCATGGATATCTTGCGTGTCACCCTGTGTGATTGTGAACTGGGTGTCTTCTACTCGCGTCTTTCTCAGATACACACACTTTGTAGGAGTGATCGACACTGAGGCAGCATAAGAGATCTTACGGTGGGTACACTGCAGGCCCTGATGGTGTTTTTGCCGATATTAGTCAGGACCGTGGCAGTCCTCTCGTTCCGTTTTATGCAATAATATATTCTACTTGTTTCCTACTGATTCAAGTGGAGGTCTGGTCGTTCCACTCCATAAGAAGGAACAGTATGATTGTGTGAATAATTATCGAGATATTTCATCACAGATTATATTAGTACATAAATTTACTACCACTTCAAGAAGATGTAATTCATCTTACGTTTTCGTCTGGCTCTTTGCAGAACTAAAATTATGTTTGCTGTACGGATGTTTATATGCATGTATATTGTATCCTTCGTGCTATTTATGATTTCAGGTACTTTTGCAATCATGTTATGAAATGCAAATATTGTTTTGCCCGGATAAGCTTCTTGCTTGTTTGCCGATCCAGTTTTGGAACAAGATTTCAGAAACAAAAATATTTAAACCGAATTTTACTATTACAAACAAAAGTACACACACTTGCATAAAATCTTAAATTGTGTCTCATTGTACATATGGACTATAGCCCTTAAACAAAGGCTCACGCTTCAGTGGCTAAAGTTAACTACCTGCAGGGTCGCACCTCTAAATGAAATACAATCTGATGTTGTCTCATGTCACCAGAGCCATAGCGCAATGTTCTTTGAACAAGACCTTCTAGTACGACTCCGGATATGTCCGGAGTATATTGTAGAATGGATAATGTTTTTATGTTGCAATGTCTTCTGCAGAAATATTTGTATAAAAGTGGGGAAAGATTCTTTCTGTTTGTATGTGGATTTCAAAAAGGCTTTCGATTCGGTTAGTAGGAATTTGTTATCGTTTTCAGTTGTGAAAAAGGCTTTCATTGAAAGTTGCTGTTTATTTTACAAAATAACATAACACTGACAATAACAGCAACATAATCTATTATGTTGTTGTTATTGTCAATCTCCTCAGCAATATCTCATGTACCTGTATATAAACTGTTACACCTTGTCCTCCCATATGCTTGAAAACGGTATAAGAATCCATACCGAAACGTCGCTATTGTGAAAATAAAGAAGTTGATCATCCATAAAATTTGTTCCGTCACCTTGTGGACTACGGGTTAATATGGATAAGACAGACATTTTAGAATTTCGAAATCGTGGTTACACTTCGTAATTTTGAAAAGTGCTCTTTCAATAGCATATAAGTCATACAACGACATATTATAATTATCTTGGTATCATGTTTCTACCAAGATCATGTTTCTACCAAGGAGTGTTTGTACGGACACTACTGGCAAAAGCTAGTAAAGTCGTACTACTGTTAAAACAATTGTAACATAAGTTTACAAATATTCCACTTTTTATGTAAATTTGATTTAGAGGTTTGTAAACATATAAATATTAATGCAGCATTAGGCGAATGTATTTATAGTATGGATGTATATTACCATCTTAAATGTGTTACACTACTATGAAACTCTAATGATTGTTATCATAAACATACTTATTATATGCTTAGATTACATTCTGTTGTCCTTACATGACTATAGATTTGGGTTATGTTTGGCTTTCCGAAGACAAAGCGTATTTACCCCTATAGAATGATTTCACAAATGATTTTAAATGAATAAAGTTACAGTTTCTAATGACAGGGTACCTTTATTGAACTGTGCTAAATTTATCACATATACGCTATCAAATATCGATCTTCTGTAAATTGACAATTCAAATGTCTGCCTATTGCCAATAAACACGGTGTCATTATTTGTTTTTATTTTTGTACATGGATCGAACTGAAATACACTTTCTACAGTAGACTCTTCCTTCAGTGATCGAAGTCAGGAAGCAATATACATTAGCACTACATCAACGAGTGCGTCAGTATCGTCCCTAGCAACAGGCCGCGGTGTGAAACACTGACTCACAATCAATCGGGCGTCACAAAGAACGATTGTCGAGAACAATACTGTATTGAGTGTTTCTCTGCAACCACAGACACTGTGTGTTGACCGGGCAGTCTGTCTCACAGACCTTGACCTATAATAGCAAACTGGCCGGGTGAGTGGTGAGAAGCGCCGCAGTCACAGGCAATGGCTGTTTCACTGCAGGCTAACGCTGTGAGAAGAGTTTTCTTGATAATCACAGACCCAAACATATATTATAGGCACTGGCTGTTGCACTGCACGCTAAGGCTTTGAGAAGAGTTCCCTCAATAATAACAGATCCAGATAAATGTTATGAATATATTCTCTTCCTCCCAACACATCGAAGGCTTATAGAAAATACAATCATGGTGTCGGGAACCTTGTGGATATTATATTCCACAACGTGAGGCTTTTATAGCATGCAACGCGATACTGTGCGGAATCTGGCTCACTCTGAACCGTGGTTGCAGTCAAATGACATCCACAAGATGTTACTGACCTTTACGTTCCTCCTTTAGAATATTCCCAACAAATCAGGGTATCGGTGCGGGTACAAACGAAGCGACACCACCCGGACAATCGGGTCCATGCTTATTTTGCAAGGTAAATACCAGGTCAGGTGAGACCAGGTGTGGCCCTTGTCGAGTTTCAGAGGCATCTATCATACTAGATCACCCACAGGGACTGTATCGCTTAGAAACGGCGTTCGAATGACATATAGGTGTATAGACCCTACCCTAGTACTATATAAAAAGAAAGGGATGTAACAAAGAAACAAGCCCCTCCTCGATCAAAGTTACATGTCACCGCGTAACATATTTTTAAGGCCCATTCGATACCAACGGATCGAAAGCCAGATGATTTTCCTACAAAATGAGCTATAAATAGTCACAGTCGGATCATTATTTCAAACGTTATACGCTAAGAATCATCGAAACCAGCAACCTCCGCAATTTCACGCCAAAATCATGGATCACCCAATACGGGTTAATTAATTCCAGACACGTTGACAGCACCAGCGTTGGGCTGGATTCGATCGGTAGCGGCATTCCGTGGGTCTGAAAATTTATTGCAACATCGACATGTCATTTTCTCGACAGTAAGCAAGCATTTTCACCCAAATCGCCGACAGTCCTACTTGTCGGGCATAAGTGACCTTGACATCCAAGTGACCTGAGCAGATCCGCACAAACAGACTCGGGCCATCCGATTGGTTGGAAATAAAATATACAGTGAGAATGGCCACTGGAGACACGCAACGCCACTAAGGTCAATAGTGCATTTTATTCTTTGGACTACAACTGATAGACGACAGGCTCTAATCATTTTGTTTGGCGTGCTTTATATTTACTTGCATACAGCTAGCTGTATTCAGCTCCACCATGGCTCCCATCATAACCAAAGCACGGGCCTGAAAAGCCTATTAACACACATAGTACATCAAAACTAAATTTGTTCACCAAAGCTCGGAGTAAAAACTAAATTTGCAACAAGGTGACTTCTACCATGTTTGAAATGCTTTCAAATTTGCGTTGATAAATGAATATATAATTAGATATAAGGTGTATGTTACCCATCAGTTGTGGTGTGTGTTGCGAGAGATGTTTTCAATTATTAAATCATGATTTGGTAAGTGCAAGCCATGTACAAGTATTTTCTGAGTACCCACTGAGTGTCAACATATGGCGTACATACATGATATTGATACATTTTCATTTGGAAATAATACTATAACAGGTTCAAAATTGTCATATCTTACTTCTAGTTTTTACTAAAAGTCGAAAAATATTCTACAATGTATATTTGACTTTATTTTACTCTAACTAACTCTACTTGCGCCTGGCAGCTGGCATATTATCACTTATTCCTCAGGACACAAGCTGTCACAACTGGTCAAGCGATGCTACATACAATCACAACCGGTCAGGCGACACTACATGCAATTAAATGTTAGGTCATTTTGCAAATTAGTCGTAACACAGCTTTGTCAATGCAGGGAGCCTGATAGTGAAGCCACAGCTGACCAAGCCAAATATAACCAGCACAAACTGTGCTATTAAAGTGGCATTGATAATCTTTGATTATCTAGCTTTCACAATTTCGGTATTCAGTGCTAAGCATCTGTCCTCCAAAACTTGCGTAAGGTAACCAGCATGTCACATATTCTATTGTTGAAACTGACAATTAAACTTGCGTGTACGGTCTTGCTTTCAAATACGGACGGGAAGGTTGCACACTAGAATCATCCCTGCTTTGCCTGAGATCCCTCTCTGTTCATTTTTGAAGGAGCGGAGATCCCCGAGTTAATTCCCCGCAATAGTTGTAGGCATAAACAGGCCCCAGTCAAGCCTGTTTCAACTGGTGGCGTCAATCCTAGATGTCCGGAGCCACGCCTACAAATTACAAGCGGAGACTTCCAGGGCATGATCCAAGGTTGCGTTTGACCAGTTTCATCAAGGAGCAGGTTTCACCTTTCCCAACATCACCATCCCTGACCACACCCACACCATCGTCCACAACATTAGCTGTGTCATCAACTGCATCAACAGTGTTAACTACATCAACATCATCAACACCTTCATCAACGCTTTCACCACCAGCCTTTGCTATGGCAACGCCACACAAGAGCAATCAGCATCCTGATGGCAGGACTTTATCAACTTTGTTAAGCTGTTTGGGTACAACGAAGAACGTCAGTGCCTGCTGTTTCCTTTCTATTTAGAGGGGACAGCTAAGGTATGGATGATACCAAACAAAGTATGACCCACGTGGAGGCAGAATTCACATTCGGAGTGAATGTTTTACAAGGAGGAGAGTCCGGTGGTGATTATCTGACAAGCCTACAAAAAGCCACACATAACTTAGCACTGGCAGTAGCCGTTAATGGGCTTAGGCCTAGTATTCGCCAGTGGGTGATTAATAAGGAGCCTGCCACAACTGAAGATGTCTGTCATCATGCTGAACTGGCTGAGAGATCACAGACAGGTGTGAAATCTCAGGACATTAACATGGCTATGAAGGTGGACCAACTTTCAGAACTTGTGGCCACCCTAATTACCAAAGTTCCAGCAGTTCAGGCTGTGGCTACAAAAGCCACCAGACCGCCTCCACAACTACAACAGAAGCAACAGTTCCAACCACAACGTCCGCAGCAACACCAACCCAGACGGCACCAGCTTCACGAGGCCCACTTCGGGAGACAACCACCACCTCCTCCATTGCCTCAAGGTCGACCACAGCCAAGGAATCAGGCCCCGCCAAGACAGTATGGCAATCATCAGCGCCCGCACTACCCAGTGCCCCCTTTCCTGTAGCAAAGATGTATTGGATGTGGTATGTACTGTTCAGACAGGTTATAGTGCCCACATTTTAATACCCAGTGTACTTTCTGCCATAACGTAGGTCACCATTATAGTGTGTGCATAAGGGCATATCATTCTCAGAATGAATGTCCAAGGCAATAGGGACCCGTGCCGGATTCTCAGAGATCTGGGGTCAGGCATGAGAAACCTTTGGTCTCTCTTGTGGCTCCCTTAGTTAAGAACACTGTTCTAGTTAGGGTGAAGCAAGTGAAGACAACAGCTCTATTTGATACCGGTGCCTCTGTGTCCTGTGTCAGCATGGCTACACATTGGATCACTTACAAGACTCTGACCTTAGTGAAGTCATTGGTGTAGGCGGTGAAGTTTATAAGATCTTAGAGTCCATTTCTGTGGATATCTGAATAGGCCATCTCATTCTCTCTCAATCCTTCTATGTTTTTCAATCTCTACACTACTCTCTGATATTAGGCATGGACTTCCTTTCTGAATACAAGGCTGCCATCTCCCTAACTGACAGGTGCCTGATTATCCAGGAAGGTCTGATTACTGTTCCCCTTGTAGAGTCTAGTGCAGGCTATGCTAGGGCCAAGAATCCAGTGACCATTCCACCTTCTTGCCAGGTGGACATTCCTGTGCAAATCTCTTGCCCTAGGTTAGGCTCTACTCTTCTATTAGAACCTGTTCCTGAGCTTACACGAGCTAAACTGCAGGGCAGCAGATGTTTAGTAACAAAGTCCAAGAAAGGTGTCTATATGCATTTCCTTAACCCTACCAACACCCCTATTTATCTCAAGACTAAAAGAGTGCTTGACGTAGCATGTGAAGTGCACCCATCCACCGTCTCAGTTTTGCAAGATGTCCCTGAACCTGAACCCCAACCATCACATGGCACATGTCACCCTCATTTCCAGGTTAGTGCTGCATCCCTTACACGAGGTCAGACTAACTCTGCATCTACACCCTATGCCTTTACAACTCCATCCCGGTCCCCATCTCACTGCAAACACACTCCTCCTTCAGGACTCTCCTTTGACATTTCTGATTCAGTCCTGTCTCCTGACCAAAAACAAGAACTTCTTTCCTTCCCCCACTCTCAACATGCTGCTTTTGCACACAATTGGTCTGAATTTGGTCAAACACATCTTCACAAACACAGGCTAGACACAGGTGATGCTAGACCTGTTAGGCGTCCATTTTATCGTCAAAATGCCGAAGAAAAGAGTCCTCAAAACAAATCAAAGAAATGCTAGACGCCCAAATTATTCAACCTAGTCCATCAGTGTGGCACTCCCCAGTCGTTATGGTAATGAAACGTGACAACACTTATCGTTTTTCCGTGGATTACCTACTCCTGAATTCTGTCACCAAGCCAATTTTCTTTCCTGTAATAAGGTTTGAAGATGTTTGAAGATGTCTTTGGTGCAGTGGGAGAAAGTCATGCAAAAATTTTCAGTGTTTTGGATTGCGTTATTGGCTTTTGGTAAAATCACCCAGAAACAAAACATAAATCTGCTTTCATTACTCCTGGTGGTGTTTTTGAATGGAACCGTCTGACATTTGGCCTAAAAAATGCTCCCATGGCATTTCAAAGGGTGGGTGTGTGTGTGCGAGGGAGTATTCACTTTGTTCGTCGGAAAAGAAATGGGGAGTTACACAGCTTGAATGTTTGGCAGTTGTAAGGGGCATAAAACTTTTTAAAAATCTATTTGGCTAGTAATAAATTCAAAATTTACACTGATCACAAGGCACTTACTTGGCTCAAAAACATTATGGAAGAAACTGGTCGCCTTGGGTGAAGGTCCGTCATGTTTCAAGACTATGATTTTGAAATTATCCACAGGCCAGGGAAATCCAACACCTGTGCAGATGCTTTGTTTCATAATAAGTACCCTCAGTCTAAAATTGGACCTTTCACAGATGACATTCCATCTCCTCCGTTGCCCTCCAAAAGAGAGTATGTTCAGTTTGTCTCACGCAAATCCAACACCACAGACAAAGCTAATTTGGTCCTATCTGCATATCCCTTTGGACCCCCTCATCCCCTGATATCACACCCGCTCCACCCCTTCCTTCCACATCAACCTCTGTCCCTTCTTCTGACCCATCCTCAACCTCCCTATCTTGTCACCAGGACCTACACACTCTTGAGCCACTAGCGGTTGATTTGTATTACGCTAACAAACCACCCCCACCTGGTTCATCTATTGTAGTTGCAGCAGTCAACACAGATGACGATCAGTTTGTTACGCAACAATACAGTTTTCCTGACCTTCGACCCATTACTGACTACATCTCCAGAGGTGAAATCCCTGCAACCTACAACAATGTTCAAGTCAAAGGTCTTACAGGTCGTTCACAGGGATATGTTGTCAGAGACATGTTTATCATGTTTATCAAGCTAAACATAGACCTCCTCAAATTACACAGCTAGTGGTCCCACTTATGAAGTGAAAAGATCTCCTGTTTGCCTATCATGACTCAAATGTTGGCTGTTGTCATCTTGGTAGGGATTCTACTTTTCAAGTGTTCCTGTCTAAGTACCACTGGTCGGCATGTATCAGGACATAGACAACTACATTAGGTCCTGTGAGACATGTCAGAAAATTACACCCATGACTCAGGGTAGATATGCTCCTGAGGACCCAATGCCCATAGAGGATATCTTTTCCCGCATTCAAATTGATATCCTTGGTCCACTCCCTGAAACAAAAGATGGTTTTAAGTATGTCCTGCTAGTAGTTGATTCTTTTTCCCACTGGACAGAAGGCATTGCCATGAAAACCCAAGATGCCACTGAGATAGCCCATATTCTTTTCAATCATTTCATTACTTGCTTCGGTGCTACCCAAACCCTTCTTTCTGATAGAGGTCGACAGTTCACTTCTAAATTTGTCAATGCCCTTGGACAATTGTTGGACATTAAGCACCATATGACATCGTCATATCATCCTGAAACTAATGGCATGTGTGAAAGACGCAATATGACCATTGAACAGGCACTCAGAGCATACTGTGACTCTGATCACTCCAACTGGGCAGACCTAATTCCTTGTATAATGATGTCAATGCGAAGTGCACCATGTGCATCAACTGGCTACACTCCTTTCTATCTGCTCTTTGGCAGAAAGATGCATCTCCCTATTGATATTACCCTTCTTCCCAAGCCATCACTAGGCAAAACTGCAGAGTGTCATCTTAAGACCCTTCTGGACAATCTCAGAGTAGCCAAGGACAATATGAAATTGTCCCAAGACATCAACAAAGAGCGCACTGACCTCAAAGCTAGAGAGCCCCAGTTCTCTGTAGGTGATTTGGTCCTGATGAAAAACTCTCATATTCTTCCTGGTAAGTCCCCAAAGATCTCAGTTGCATGGTTACACAAACCAACAAAACACACAAGGCCCTCATCCAATCGTATAAAACCTCATATTTGCTCGCCAAGCCAATGATCGACTTCCAGATCACGTTCCCAACAATGGATCTCATTCCCAATTGCCCAGCACATCTCCTGATGATAATACATCCTCTCCGCCCAGCACTTCTGCTGATGAGGACACACATCATTCTCCTCGTGCTAGCACTTCTGCTGAAGCTAGCACTCCCTTATAACAACAGGTCTCTCAAGAGCCAGAAAGCAATGATACAGGTCCTGTACCATCCACTTCCCAACTGAAGGATGACAAACCTCAAGATGAAGAAACCTATCCTGTTGACAAATTTCTCAGATGCAAAATGTCAAAAGGTACCAAGATGCACCAAATAAAATGGTTAGACTATTCACAAACGACTTGGGAACCTGCTTCCAACCTTGATACAACCCTGATCAAGCATGTCCATAGGTCCAGAACAATGACAAACACAGAGTGGACAAGAGAGTGCACAAACACAGACGCAAGTACTTTCATTGAGTCAGCACTCAGGTGTTACCAAGCTGTTTCGATCCTTTATGACTTGAATTGTGTTAGCCACTGTTATGAGTGAACAACTTCTTTTGCAGTTACTCAGTTTCTGTGTCTCATAGTGCTAGGATTCTTTCCAACCAGGCCAACTCCTCTAATGGCTCCCTTTTTCATTTCATCAAAGGTTCATCCTTGAGCTTGATTATCCTGTGGCTTATCACACTGTTTGCAGCACCAGGCCTGTTCAAAGACTAAATTGTGGGATAGTCTTTAATCCAACCGCAGAAGTACATTTTTCAATGGAGTATTTGAGTACACACCTATGAGGTCAAGCTCCCCCATGTCCCCAGCATCCCTACATTGAGCAGATGTCACCAAGGCAATGCAACGTGTGCATTACTGCACCAAATGATGAAAATCTCATCTAAGTCTGAGGTGTATTGCAGAAAGTACACGAAAAACAGAAACTATACTTCAAACTATTGCATAGCCTTTGCTTGATGGTCAGATTAGTTTCCCTAGCTCTTGGCCTCCTACAAATGACATTATGCCATCACTGCTTCAGCTGCTTCTGTTACGTCCATTGTCTTATTCATTTGGATGTTTTTCAAAGTACGCACTCTCTCAGCTGCATTATTGCTCGTTATTCGTGTCGCCCCCGTTAAAGCAATTCAGCCTTCAGCACTAAATTATAATGCACCAACAACTTCTAGTCCTAGCTTTGTCATCTCTGATCTTACTGACCATCATGTCTCAATTCCCCTTGGAGTGATCACACTTGCGGTTGCATCCATTCTTCTCCTTCTCATCTATAAACGCAATCCCCAGACACAAAACGGTCTTGTTCTTGAGCTCACCTCTGGTCCAGAATGTGTCACTGTTCCTACCTACTGGGACATTCAACCTCCCTATGCTGTCGAACAGCTCCGAGTCTCTGGATACCTCATTCTTTACGGCCCGTAAGCTCCAGAAAATGTTCACCCAGCCTTCTGATGCCTACTTATTAATTGTTCACGATGGTCATTATCAAGTCATAAATCACTCCTCTATCTTCTTTGTAACATCTACAGTAATAACGTCCATGGCTTAGTTTTCTCTAGAATGGAAGATTGTGATAACTCTCCCTCCGCCAATCCTCGTGTTGCAGATCACGCTGACAGTCTTCACGCAAATACCAGATCAAGTCATTTGCAAGATCCTACAACACATTAGAAAGGGTCTTAAAGGAGTTGTACTCAATTACACCAGTGTAAAAATACATTTGATGAGTTGAAAGAGCTCTGATGATATGCTCACCTATGGCATGTGCGTGTTACACCTCTTGAAAAAAGCTATACTCACCACGACAACACGGAGACAAACACATTTCAACCAATGCATGTGATGATAATAACTATGTTATGATTAGAGCACAAAAGGGGACTGAATTCATTGGAAATGTTGTAAGGCAGGTTGTCCTGTAACCGCCAACACCGTCAGTGGTGTTCTCAGCAGTACCAAGAACTGTAGTGTGTGTGTGTATGTTTCACTACAGACAGGCCCTTGTGAAACATGCAAGAAACTGTGGACTGAAGGGAGCTTACAAGAATAATGACAACGTACGTACATTTGTCAGGCGTGCATTAGCACTTCCTTTGGTTAGGGTGTGTGATGTGGAGAACTTTTGGTTTCGTGCACTGGAGAGTGTTGATCTGAATGACCAGGGTGTGCAACGGTTTGCCGACTACGTCACCGAGCAGTGGGTTGAGGGTGGCGAGCTGCTGCTCTGGAACCACTTTGATACAGATGGGCCCAGAACGACCAATCATGTAGAAGGTTGGCACTCTCATTTAAATACCCTGTCAGCCTGTCATCCAAACTTGTGTTTGTGGACATTCTTAAACAACAGCAGTCCAGAGTGGAAATAACAATTTCTCAGCTGCAGAACGGCGGGTCCAGACGTCCCAGGAAGAAGCTGTATCGAGCCCTGGATGATCGCCTTGCAGTGATGAAGATGCGTCTAGTGAATGGGACCTACACCCAGGGGTATATGGGGATCTTGTCTCAGACCTGCTTGGTGTCCCTGTGTTGGAGTGATTGTGTATATTTCTGTATATTTGTATATTTTTTTATGTTCTGCTTGGTGTCCCTGTGTTTGAATGATTATTTATATGTCTGTATATTTTATTTATGAAAGCAAATCAATTTTTGAAATCGTATCGTATGAAAACTGAATTGCTGAAATATAAAAAATCAAAATGTAGTGTGTTAAGTCGTTTGTTAGATCGAAACAGACTATAAGTTAATCCCCTATTGTTATAGAGATTATCGCGCATCAGTGGTTTTTTTATTCCGAACAAAAGCGTCCGGCAAAGTGCATAACCCGCTTCCAGCATGAGATGTTGATCTGAATCTGTCCAAAGTTCCAGTGCTACCTGAAACCTAAGCCAGGAAGAGTATAATATTGCACACTGTAAAGTTCATAGTTTTCAAGGCACATGTCTCAAAGGTCTTCAAATACATCTGCAAATAGTAAAACATCAGTTTTCATGTACAAGTCACGACACTCTCCCAATTCTGTATCTGAAAGGTTGACCATACTTGCCACACATGAGCATAATCATCATCAGATATGTAGTGCCGAGTCAGTCTGTAAACCTTTTCCTGTTTCGGGAGATGATTATTCAAGAATTTACATTCTTCATTCATGTAATCATGAGGGTAAAGAGTAATGTTCTTTGTTGATCATTTTCAAATTCCCAGAACAAATGTTTGAATTTGTGGCACATTTATCCAAGTATATAATCTTTTTTTAGGGTAAAGAGTAATGTTCTTTGTTGATAATTGTCATATTCCCAGAACAAATGTTTGAATTTTGTGGCACATTTATCCAAGTATATAATCTTTTTCTTCTCAATCCCATCAGAGCAGCCATTGGCCATATTGGTAACCAACGTGTCAAGGGAGGTTTCAATAAACTTGAAAGAGTCAATAAATTTTAATCTACCTTGAGCGTAGGAAATGTATTGTTTCAGATTTTGTGCAATGCACTCGAGTTTTCCTTTGTAAGCTTTGTGTAAACGCTTCACCAAGAGATGTGAGTCATAATTCGATATAATATGAAACACTGACCTTCAAATGATCATGATCTCTCACCTTGATAGAATTTTGTTTGAATGCCCTCCAACAGATGTGACATGTGTCAGTCTCCTGGAAGGCTGTCTCATTTTAATATTTTGCAATGTGTTGTCATATCAGTAGGGTGTGTGGCTCTCTAATAGATCCCTTTGGATGAAGCCATAGAGACAGTGCCTACAGTAAAAAGCAGCTTCATTGTGATTTGTGTCTTTTCTCATCAGTCTGCTAAAGTTTCTAATCAAACAGAAATGTCTCTTTTCCTCTTGACTCAGTAGTAATACATCTACTGTCTTATTAAACCCATGCTTACTGATATGAAGTGGAAATACTCCATATTTCTCGTCATAACCTAACAAATTGACAGAAATATTTTGAGGTTTTTTTTCAAATTTGGAAATCTGAGAAAGAGGAACAAGCATATATATCAACACAAACACACACACATACACACACACGCGCGCGCGCGCGCACCTCATATTATTTGTTTCGAATCCTGCATATCTGGACACTCTTTTGGCATGGCCTTTGAATGATGATGCTGTAAGAATGGACCAAACAAAACATTTTGGAGTCACTGTTTTGAATATTCTTAATAGTTTGGGGTTTTGTTTTGTTTGTTAAGCATTTGACCAAGGGAACGTATGAATATGAGTGAGTGAGTGAGTGAGTGAGTGAGTTAAGATTTAACGTCACATCGGCAATATTACAGCCATATCGTGACGAGAACAAGTAATTATAATACTACAAATACATTAATAGCACATACATTGTAAAACCCTGTCAACGAAGGACAGTAAAACTAACTAGAATATCACAGAGTAGAATCTAAAACTAGTGAATACACCTAAAACAATGCATCTATACAGGACAGTACAATATAAAAATGAGCTATAGGTTGCTCACAACTGAAGGTAGATCACCATACTAAGGACCATGGGGACTTACTGTACATTTGCTTCCTGCAAGGACCCTAGTTGGATTTACATCATCCCTTCAGATGTTAGCAATTGAGACAAATCTAGCCATAAAGTAAAAACACACTTATTCTACGATTAAAAAGCTGGAAAACTGAAATTTACTCCAAATGTTTGAGGACATATGTACCCTCTCAAGAGGACAATTGTTTTACGGTACTTCAACCCCCGTTGAGGGTACAGCCACTAGCGATTTGAGTTACTAATTTAATCTTCCAATTTTAAAATATTTATCTATTTACAATTCAGTTAACAAATCTAACTCCTTTAAAAATGCAATAATTAAATGAGGGCTAATATTTTTAAAAAGATCCTTCATAGTTTGCGAATTAAAATACTGATCCCTTGTGATGGAATACTCAACACAGTCAAGCAAGATATGCTTGACTGTGATCCTTTCATCACAAGGGATTCAGAACGGAGGATCCTCACCTTTCAAAAGATATTCATGAGTATATCTCGTATGGCCAATACGACATCGCCGCAAAATGACCTCCTCAAATCTGGACTGACAACCCAAGTGGGTATAACCAATATAAGGCTTTATTGCATGTAATTTATTTACACCCACCTGGGTGTCCCACTTCTTTTGCATCAGATCACGAATATACGATCGAATTGTAGCTTTATAATCAGAGTATGGAATAAGAAGTGGAGTCACAGATTTGTTGAGTGCTGCCTTGGCAGCAAGATCAGCCATTGCGTTGCCAGAAATGCCTACATGGCTTGGTAACCAACAGAAGACGATGTCGTATTGGCCAGTAGCAAGATTATTATATAATTCAATTATTTCTATTAAAAGTGGATGTTTACATGACAGGTTTTTAATTGCCTGAAGGCAAGAAAGAGAATCGGAATAGATAATATACTGTTTATGTGCAGGATGTTTTTAAATATATTTAAGAGCCGTTAATATAGCGTTTGCTTCTGCTGTGTAAATAGAAATATTATCTGGTAATCTGAAAGATATTGTTCTGGATCCAATGACAGTGGCACAAGCCCCAGCGCCACCATCCTTGGACCCATCTGTAAATAAAGATTTGTATGTGTTATAGTTACTTTTTAATTGATGATATTCTTGTTTATATTGTAATTCATTTGTTTCTGATTTTTTAAACTTTGTCAGTGTTAGGTCAACTTGTGGCCTCACTAATTGCCAGGGAGGAGAAGAAAGAAGACGGGAATGAGATATATTCTCCATCTCAATCCCAGCAGCAGAAATGTATTGTTGGATTCTTATCCCAAGAGGAGGAACAAGTGAAGTTTTAGTATTATACAAATCCTCATACAGAGGATTAAAAACGCAGTTGTGGGCAGGATTGGATTCATTTGAATATAACTTTGTAATATATTGTAAAGACAATTTGATACGGCGAAGTTTCAAAGACGGCTCATCGGCCTCAACGTAAAGACTGTCAATGGGAGATGTTCTGAAAGATCCAATACATAGCCTCAGACCTTGGTGATGTACAGAATCTAATAGCTTTAGGTTGCTTTTGCAGGCTCCACCATACACAATGGAACCGTAATCAAGTTTTGATCGAACCAGAGATCTATATAAGTGAAGGAGGGTACTTTGGTCCCCTCCCCACTTTGAATTAGAAACAACTTTTAACAAATCGAGTGCCTTCTGGCATTTGGCTTTGAGGTACTTAATATGAGGCAGAAAGGTCAGATGTGAGTCAAAGATGAGACCAAGAAATTTAGCTTCCTTCACAACTTTGATGGGTGTGCCATTTAATGATAATTCGGGGTCTTTATGGGGTTTGTATTTCCTACAAAAATGGATACAATTAGTTTTAGTTTTAGAAAATTTGAACCCGTTTTCCAGACACCATTTATGAATTTTGTTTAGACACAATTGTAACTGTCTCTCAATAGTTCGCATATTTTTACCACGGCAAGAAATATTAAAATCATCCACAAATAATGATCCACCAATTGAATCACTTAAAACCTTTGGAAGATTTATTTTAATACTAAATAGAGTGACCGACAAAATACTGCCTTGTGGAACACCCTGATCCTGATTATAATGAGCAGACAGGATTGAACCTACGCGGACTTGAAATTGCTGAGATACAAAGAGAGGCAAACGACCTCTCAAACCAAAATCATGTAAATCCTGTAAAATGCCATGCTTCCACGTAGTATCGTAGGCTTTCTCAAGATCAAAAAATATAGATACTGCGTGTTGTTTGGTGATAATAGCATTTTTGACGAAGGATTCTAAACGCACTAAATGACCAATAGTACTTCGATTCTTCCGAAAACCACATTGAATATTGGTAAAGAGGTTATTGGTTTCCAGATACCAAATTAATCTGTTATTTACCATTCGCTCCATGGTTTTACAGACGCAGCTGGTTAAAGATATCGGTCTGTAATTTGATGGATCCGTGTGATCCCGGCCAGGTTTTGGTATTGGCACAACAATGGCATTACGCCACGAAGGAGGAAAAATTCCAGACATCCATATTTTGTCAAATATATCTAAAAGTGTGACCAGACATGGTTCAGGTAAGTGTTTTAATAGTTGGTAATGAATATTGTCATCACCCGCTGCAGTGTCACGGGCTTGATCAAGAGCAGTATGTAGCTCATGTAACGAAAACACTTCATTATAGTCCTCACCATTAGTGGAATTGAAATCAACTTTTGTCTTTTCCTGTTGTTTTTGGTAACTCTGAAATTCAGGGACATAATTTGCCGAAGAGGAATTTTTTGCAAGAGTTTCGCCAATTTTATTTGCAATGTCCGCTTTGTTAGTGACAAATTTGTCACCATCTTTAAGATGGTGAACAGCGGATTTTGAACCTTTGCCTTTTATTCGCGAAAACCATGTTCCACACCTTAGACATAGGTGTACGTGAATTAATTTTTGAAACATAGTTCCTCCAAGATTGGCGCTTGTTTTGCTTATACGTGCGTCGTGCCTTCGCACTAGTGATTTTAACATTGTTGAAGTTATGAACAGTAGGATGTTTGCGAAAATATGTTTCTGCTTTCTTCCTACGTTTTCTTGCCTGTTTGCACTCGTCAGTAAACCATGGTTTACGAATATGAGGAGCTGCAGAGGACTTAGGAATGGTTTCAGGATGGGATCTGGTACATTACTGAAGTGATCAGGTGTTAATTTTTCAACGCATAATTGTTCATATACAGGCCAATTTGCCTTAGCGAAATTCCACCGCGATGAAGGTGGATTGTCATCTGGTGTTATAGATTCCAGGTGAGTAGGGAAGTGATCGCATCTGTGAGGGACAGATCAAGTGAAGAATAGGTTCCAGTGGCAGGGTGTAAATAGGTGCTGGATTCATCATTAAACACACATAAATTATTATCAGAAATAAAATCTTCAATGACCTTGCCTTTATTGTTTGCACTTGTACTGCCCCATAGAGGGTTGTGCCCGTTTAAATCGCCCATGATGATACAAGGCTTCGGTAGCTGATCATACAGAGTCTGAAGATCAGATTGTCGTAGAGAAGATGATGGTGGAATGTATAAAGAGCACAGTGTAAGTGTAATATGCAAAGTCAGTCGAATAGCAACGGCTTGAAGATTAGTATTTAGATGAACAGCACTATGGGTGATATTCTGTCTTACTAATATACTAGCACCTCCAATCGCTTTATCTCCTGAATGGTAACTCATGTACTGCCTTAAATCAAATGAATCGGTATGCTTAAGATAGGTCTCTTGTAGACAGAATGCCGAAGGTTTAAAATCATGGACTAACAACTGTATCTCATTAAAAATTTTTCTAAGTCCTCTGCAATTCCATTGGACTATATTAGATGAATGACTCATGGAGGTTCAATGGGTGATCTCTCACGTGAGCGTGATGACGCAGAACTCCTCACAGAACTCTGTGATAATGGAGTTACATCCATGTCCATAGCACTGTAGGTGTTGTGGACAGGTACCTCGGATGAAACGGGATTCCTGGGAGATTGGTTTCTATTTAACTTTTTTCTATTACTTTTTGTGCTTTTTCCACTGGATGGTTGTTCCACGACTGGTTGCGTCTGACTTTCAGCCTGAGCAGTAGAAGATGAAGTCGATGTTTGGCTATCAACCATGATGACAGGTGGTATTACAACAGGTTGTTCCGAATTGATCCAAGTCAAGTCCGTCTGACATGAAACAGACGAAGTTGGAGCCGCCTGAGAAACAGCATTAGCATATGTGAGTGTGGACTGAGATGTGGATTGAGAGCCTAGTTGAGAAGTCAATAGCTTCCTGGCTTCTCCAAAAGTAATGTTGTTCTCACATTTTAGTTTTAAGATTTTTTATTCGGTTTGCCAAACAGGGCAGGATTTGGATGAGGCCATATGTTGGCCACCACAATACTGTACAGTGCAGTGCTTGTTGACAGTCGGTGTAATCATGATTATCGCCACAGCGTTGACAAGCTACGGAGCGAGTACAAGTCTTTGATCCGTGGCCAAACTTCTGACATTTAAAGTATCGGAGTGGAGTGGGGAGTATGAATATGAGCTTGCTGACAAGTGAACATATTCAGCGGTATTTACCTCAAGGTGTGACCTAATGTCCACCCACCCCTCTCTGCCTTAAGCTCTTTTGTAGAAGTGTACAGTTTTTGAAAGGTTTCGGCTAATTGCTCATTAATTTCTGATTGGTTAGTCACCCCAAAGTTTGTGGTTCTTGTAATGGGTTCAGCCAAATGACTTTGGTTATTTTCGTCATACTTAATATATTTCAACTTTACAGTGAGAAACCACTTCATACCCTTCTTTTCCATAAGGAAATCATATAGGATATCGACAATTTTTGCCTGTTTCAACGACAGCAACAACAAGCTGTTCATCAGCGGCGTCCACAACTACTCAACTGACGGTTACTACAGCATAAGCGACAAAGTCTTCAAACCCGTACGAGCCGAACTAGAAATGAATTAATGATTCAAACGTCACGGTCGTGTTAACCAACAACGGAATAAACACCTTAAAACTCAGTCCAGGTTGCAGTCGCACGAAATAAAACCTACAACCACCATCACGGGTACGAAATTACCCGACCTCGTTCCGTACCCTGAACTGTGCATTCATCTTGATCAGCTCAGCACGACGGACAACATTCAAGGTGAACACCCTTCCACGCTGCTGAAAGCCGTACTGGTGAGAACGGAACAGCATAACGACGACAGAACCGAATCGTTTTCATAGCGGCATTTCAAGAAATTAACACGAGGCACCATCCCAGAATTGAAAGTATCAGCAATATAGCAAATTTACGATCTCGCGGACACGTACAGATTCGATGAACCTGGAAGCAACGGCAAACTGTATGCCTTGCAACTGAAAAACAACGTTTACAAACGCGACGAAGTCCCCGCCGTCGGCGGTGGCAGTAACATGGATGATATCGCAGGAGAGGACAACACCACCCGGTATGACCTAGTCCGCAGCGACGAGGACTAATGGACGATATCCCCAGCCTTTGGCGCTAAGCTGTTCGACCTAAACGATGTCGAGCACACGGTCGTCGCTCAAAACAAGCAGTACGCTCTCTTCTTCAACGACGACGACAAATGGGGTTTGGTACGAACACTGGCAAAATGCATAAAATCGGTGATTTACAATATGATTAGGTTGTCTGCCAAAACATCCACTAGTTTGAGGTCGATTGGATCATTGGATGATGAGATATTTACAAAAAACGGGTCCACATGCATTTCATGCCAATTTTTAGAACCAACACGCGACGCTTATATAAATACATTCGAGGATACAACACTGTCTTCAAACCTCAGCGGCTTACAGGCTTCTCATTCAGTCCGCCTCCACACCATAACACTCACAACGTCACTGTGAGTAAATCACATATTTTCTGAAAACCAGCAGAGCTCCATGATAAAGTGAAAACGTGTTCAGGCTACAACTGAAAACACTGACTCTGTCAAGTATCGCAGAATAATGTTTTAGGGGTAATTTATCCTGCAGAGAAAGATTCTCATCTTGTCGCTCAAAAACAAGGCAATGTGTAAATTCACTACGATCGCGTGAGCTAAACAATTCTGACGTCCACCCTGCTACATGTCTGAACATATAGAAACTAATGATTTTATCTACAAACATGCATGTCTGAGAACCGGTAACAGCCATATAAATGAGCTCCAAATGAGTGAATGCATTCGGTGCTACTTTGCTCGCCACATACAAGACATATTCCAGCTATATGTCTGCTGATCAAGTTCATAAAGGATTTTTGGCGGTGGATTTCCATAGCTTTTCATGAAGTCAAGTTTTGAGGGATAGAATTTCAACTTTGTCAAATTCGCATTATCTTGTGTTCCACGCACATGGATCATACATGGATCATTTTCGTTTGTAATACTCGTACTACCCGATATATTTTCGAAATATTTGAATCAATGTAACCTCCCTCCATATGGTTATTCATCATATTTATCGTTGCAAAGATTGTATTTTCTCGTGCACCACCCCTGGTGGAGTTCGAATACATACATTATCAGGAATACACCCAGGAGTTATCATCAGTTTCTGCATTATATAATTCACACTCCTCTAATAAAAACACCTTATATTCGCACCTATTCTTGCATTAAAATCTCTAAGGAAACATATTGGCTCTTACTTAGATAGTTTATTATTGACAGTACAATTTCATAAAATTTCAATTTCATATATCTGCATATCTTGAGCCTATCGTATATGGACTACCCCAAGGTATATATCTTGCACTGAACCAAATAGAACTTTTCTATTTCTAATCCATAAGACTTGATTGCAGTTATCTTCCATTTGTGTAGTGTAATCTTTATATTCATTTTAATGTCCCCTCCAAGGACCAGCCCTGTGTTTATCAATAAGTGCAAAGCCGTCTATTTGCAGATCATCGAAGTGATCAATCTCCTGTCATTCTTGTTCATGAGGTCCATGAATACACTGCGTTCAAGTCTATTTCTCATAGCACAATCATTTAATGACATAAACCGAAACAGACTTTATCATGGCTTGTTTTGAGTGTGTTTATGTGAATATTATTAAAAACATCAGTATGCATCAGTATCAGTTTGTATCAGTATCAGTATGTATCAGTATCAGTATGTATCAGTATCAGTATGTATCAGTATGTATCAGTATCAGTATGTATCAGTATGTATCAGTATCAGTATGTATCAGTATGTATCAGTATCAGTATGTATCAGTATGTATCAGTATGTATCAGTATGTATCAGTATCAGTATGTATCAGTATGTATCAGTATGTATCAGTATGTATCAGTATCAGTATGTATCAGTATGTATCAGTATCAGTATGTATCAGTATGTATCAGTATCAGTATGTATCAGTATGTATCAGTATGTATCAGTATCAGTATGTATCAGTATGTATCAGTATGTATCAGTATCAGTATGTATCAGTATGTATCAGTATCAGTATGTATCAGTATCAGTATCAGTATGTATCAGTATCAGTATCAACATATCAAAAGTATGTGTATTCACATTAACAGTATTCTTTGCGAATTCAATATCAGCAGTATCATCATTATCCTCATTATTATCAGCCTTTACAACTCCTCGTTCATGATATCAACATCTTTGCCAACATTTTCAGCATCACCCTAAGAAATGTTTGTCCTGTTTCCATCACTACCATAAACATGATCAACCACGTCTGCATTGTCAACAATATGTGCATTCTCATTTGTACTATCATCAACAATAGTACTGATTACTGTTAGGTTCATGTCAGGATTACTTTGCAAAGCATCAGCAATATCACTATCAGCATGTTCATCACCACCTTCAGAAACCTTTATCCTGCTTATATCACCATAGTAGACACACCCAATCAAATCAAGACCGTCAACAATATGTGCATTCTTATTTTCATTATCATCCTAAATAGTGGTGGTTAATGCTAGCTTCGTGTCAGAATGACTGACAAAGCGCCAGCAATATCATCATCGACATGTTGTTCAACATCACCCTCAGAAATATTTGTCCTGTTTCTATCAGTATCAGAAACAAGACAACTCCTACTAGACGTTTCCATTTGGGCACTGGTGTTGTTAGGAAGGTCAGAAGAATGGGGAATGATATATGCACATGTAGTATCTGTATGACACGTGTAGTGGATTGTTGCTTGCAGACAGACTCGATCAGATATGAGCATTGTTTGTGGGAATGGGTTAACTTATCAACACACACGTGAGTATTATCAACATTACACTGCTATTGGCTGTTGTGTTTGGTAGTATTATCTAGCTGGGTCCGTTCGATGAGAATCACACACTGTAAGAGTAGAAGACTCATCGTCATTTGTGTGTGCTTCTCTGCTATCATGGGTTAGCACAAACAGTCCGTGTCCAACGCCATACCCGGGTGTTTATACCTTTGCTGGAGCACATTATTTGCATCGAGATTATCAAAAGTTAAGTGAGTCTTTTGCTCTTTGCTTTCTTCATGAGTGAAACTAACACTACCCTCCTGTAAGAACCTATCTCTTCTGGGAACTGTTCGATGATAGTATAGGGCTTTCCTTTCATTTTCGGGGCAGCTGCTTTGACACTATCCCCCTCTCTAGTGCAAACAAACTTGGCTGTCATAGTTCGAGGTCGGGGACTGGATCCGCAGGGTAGAGAACATTGTTTACCCATGCGATGAAGCTCATGTTGCTGCTATGTATATCAAGGTGGTCTTTCGTTAATGTTTTCAGCGTTGCTCTAGAGTTGGTGCGGGCTCATTCTTGGGTATATCAGTAAAGATGTTCTTCGTGGACCTACATCTTTTATCAATCACAGTTGTAGAGTTTCAAGCTTGAGTTTTTCAAGTGTTGTGTCTTGACTAGCCACATTACTTTTTACATCATTTATGTCCTTTTCCATGGACATTTTGACACTTTAAATACCTTAAGCACCAATGCAACGACTTTCAACTCAAGTCTAGCAGTGTTGCTCTTGATTTTAGAGATGTCAGTCTCAAAAGTGTCCAGTACAAAGGTCACTGTTATCGTTGTTGAATATCGATCGCGTGTGAGCGAAGGACACGATTTTTTCAAACGGCCGGGCTGGATCAATGCAAATCTTTTGTCCGGTCACGCGAACGGGTCTCAAACGTCCGTCCGACTGAATTTTGTTCAGTCATGAGCTAGACTTCAGTACAAACGGTGTCTTCGTAGAAAGGTGACATTTTTGGCGTGTATAAACACGGGTCGTTTTTCGTTTTCGCCTTCGCGCGAAAAGGGTTGACATTTGCAACAATGGGTGTTTATACATGAATCCTAATCCCAGAGGAAGGTGACAACCACAAGACATTCATGTTCATTTCATCCATACATTTGTATTTTAAAACTATTTCACTTCCACGGTCCCTATTGGTTCATTGTACATTTTTAATGAGTATCTAACATGCTAATTCAATAACATACAATACACCTTCCGCTTGAATTCCTCAAGGATCTCGTGCAGGGACTAAAACAATTATTAGTGAGAGAGAGGCGATGTAACTCATAACTACCATCCAACCCAACCAAACCTTCTCGAATGCGGCACTGCAGCCTTTCGTTATACATCTCCATTAATCTAACTCATTTGCTTTCGTCTTACTGATTCTGTATATATGACTTCCAACTAAAACATATCTTCAAACTCGAGCTGTAGGCAGATACTTGTGCTGTGGCTGTGCGTTCTCCTTGTATTAGAAAACGATAGCGAAGTTGTTGATGCTTGTATCGGCATGTTTATATAAAACTGCTGACGATGTTGTATGCGATTGATATGAATTCACAATTCTTATGAAAACCAATCAACTGTAAGTAACAGTTTGGTAAAAACATTTCTGTAACAACACTAAACATCAAAGAGTGTCGTGCTTCATCTTTATGCGAAAAGCTAAAACTAAAAAGTCGCCTTTTTTAGAATAAACCGTAAAAAACATAAGCATAAAATAGCGTATTTTGTGTCATGTCTACCGGTACACAAAATACATGTATCACACTGGACCATTACTGGCCGAAAAGACACCTAGAGTTACAATTGCAAACATTTACAAATATTTTCTCAAAAGTGTACATTCATAAAACTCAACCTATACAAACCTCTCACAGACAGAACAACTAACTGATCCCACCTGTCAAGTCCATTCTTAAACATGATATTAAACAGTTTCTGTGAACCATTCACACTCGTGGAGTTCTTGCGGAATTCATCCTGAATATTATCAGTTGCAGGTAATTTACTCAGCTCAGTGACCAGCACACCTTTATAAACTTCTTCTTCCCTTATAGGTGGATCAACAGCCTCACAGCCTGCAGTATCTATGCTGGTATTACCCTCTTCAGTATATTCCGAGTTAGTGTTGGTCAGTGGACGTATTTTCACTGGGATTACATATATTGTAGAAATCATGTTTCCACTTAGCCATCACACCATTGTGGTCAGTTACGTTTGTGTGGTCACTAATCACCATATCAGGGATAAATGGCGGCTTTTCGTTTAGTATTCACACTTTTCCAATACTATTTCTGAATGCTGCAGCATTAGACAATGAATTGGTTCATTCTCCCTGGTTTTGTATTCGATATGTTCTTTTGTATTTCATATGAAGTTTGGCAAATCATATTCTTTCTTTTCAAAATTCCTCTCTTTAATGTTGTTTTGTTTGGTTGGGTTTTTTTGTTTTGTTCTTGTTTTGTTTTGTTTTGTGTGTGTTTTTTTTGTGTGTGTGTGTGTTTTTTTGTTTTTTGGGGGTTTTTTTGTTTGTTTTTTTTGTTTTTTTTTTTGTTTTTTTGGGGGGGTGTTTTTTTGTTCTGTTTGTTGTTGTTTTGGGGTTTTTTGGGGGGGTGTTGTTTTTTTTGTAAATACTAGAACCTTTACATTTGTGAATAGTTTTTTCTTTCCTGCAGACTAGATTCCACATTGTCTGTGGTTCCTCACACCAGAATGGCGTCTTTCTGGATTTATTATCCTTGTACGGTCTTGTACTTGGGTATATTGTTTCGTCGTCGAGTTCGGTGTCTAGTTCTTCTCCTAACGCTATAAGGAATGTATTACATATCATTGATGTCTCTTTGTTGTCAATTTCATGATCAATTCTTGGAGAGATTTCATATTGGTGTTTTCAGACATATATGTACATACCTGTTGCATATTGCTCAGGTCATGTTTAATGTAGAGCTCTCTTGGTGCAGGTTTGTTGTTCAAGCCAGAGTTCATTTCAGTTGTTGGATGTAGGGCTACTTGTAGCTGCTATATTAACACTATTTGATCCGGTATTGAGATTGATGGTGACAGATTGACAGTACTGATTATGTCTGTAATCCTGTGTACATGGAAGTCTTCAACATAATGTAGCTGTCCATAGGGTTTCAGGAAACAGTCCGCAACAGATCTACCATGTCCAATTATAAATGTGTGGTCTTGATATCCATCCCTTCCGTTCAGCACACACAGTCCACTTCCTGACATAAAGTCAATCATACATTTCCACTGGAATTAACAAAAGGCTCAGTTATTTCATTCAGCTGCATTTCGCCCACGCCTTCAATGATAAATATTTAATATGTTTGTCCATATACTGCATCATTAATGATATCCTGTATAGTACCACATCTTGCATTGAAGTCACCACACAGATATATAAATCCATTCGTATAACATTGTTGCTGCAGGAAGAACAGTTCACTGTCAACTAATCCCTTGAGGGGGTAGATAGCATGCAGATGTGTATACCTTCTGTATTAAAGTCGGTTAAGATTTCCGTAAATGGGACGCAGTTCCTGTTCACCAAGACGCCAACCCGTCCAGAGCTTCTCCTTCCACGAGAATGTAGACCGGATCTGTTTTTGCCATATCATTCATAAGTTTCTATTTCGATTGATTCATTACTTTTATATAAATATGCGATACTGTTTTCTCGTATACTTCCTACAGGAAAATATCCGAAAGTCTGTAGTTCAGCAAATAATCATTCCCATTCATAAGAATGGAAGTGTTAATGAACCTAGCAATGATAGGGGCACTTCTTTGCTGAAAAGTATTTGCAAACTACTTACTACTACAATTAACAGCATATAGTGTTGGCCTTATTGGTGAATATCAAGGTGGTTTTAGGAAACCCACTCGGAAATTGACAATACATTCATTCTACAATCTATTATACAAACATATACGGAAACGTAAAACATTGTAAATTAGAGTGTGCAAATGTCGATATAAATGAAGGTATCTGGCAAAATATGTATGTAAAGGAACTCTCCATCATGCAATGTAGGAGTAGAAAATAAGTATCACTTTTTATTTGTTTGGAATGTTTATTATGCTCTGAGAGCAAAATATCTACCATCTGTATATTGTCAAAAAACTAACTACCATAAATTTAAATCCCTATGAATTACTAATACAGAAACACTTATAAGAAATGTGTGTTCATACTTGTACTCAATCAAGTAAAAGAATTAAAATACTTTTCAATTCATAAAGATAAATATTTGGTATGTTTGTCCATATACTGCATCATTATAACTGTGTTGTAACTCAAACTTTGTTATTGTATACATGTGTAAATATGTGTAAAACCTGTCTATACCTTGTGGTCCATAGACAATAGAAAGACTTGGACTTGGGTGGGGAGTAGGGGGTGACTTACTTTGTACCTATATTTTAGGGGGGTCATTCACATTGGACATTGTCCCATAATAATCATCACATCGCATGTCGTAACCTTGATTAAACAATTTCTGAGCAAGAGCGACACGACGCTCTTTGAAACCCTGAAAAACAGCATGCTAGAAGCTATCCTATGTATAGAAATCAATTTGGATGAGTGGCGCTTGTAGTTGCACTTAAACACAGAGTCAACCATATACCTGCATGCAGATCAGAGAAAGATCTGATGGGTTCCTCATTAAGCAGGGTGTCGGGCAAGGTAGAGTTATGTCAGCCTTATTTTCTTGTTGCATCTATGACCTTGTGCGTGAATTAATGAAAACAAACGATGACCTCTGTAACTATAAATCGACAGCCGAGCTTGTGCACAAACGCGCTCAGAGGCTTGGAAAATAACTTCTGTCACGCAGTACCCAGGATGAATTCAGGCTGGCCAGCAAATCAAAATCGCCCACTTGCCCGAACATTCAGGCGCCATTCAGAGAGTGTATGCCGACGACTTAAGTCAACATTGCATGCTTAATGTAATGAGCAATTCAGGTATACACACCGAGCCTTTTCTCCACCACCGACCCCATGCTTGCTTAAAAATCCGTAGCTCGAAAACTACCCCGCTGATTTTACTCAAATTGTGCATGCACACCCGCGGTAGTATAAACAACAGTGCGTTTTGGATCACCTCCTTCGCAAAGGGTCAATACGACTCCACCACTTGTCTGAGCGACTCGGACGATAACATGGTCACGCGTGACCACATGACAAGCATGTGTCGGTGTAATAGAGCTGTTAGGCCCAGGTCAAACTCGCCTTGCTCAGGGTAGCATGTTTTTTTTTGTTGTTGTTTAAAGCCGCTCTCAGATATATTCCAGCACTGTGTCTGTTCATCAAGCTGATAAAAGATTTGTGGCGCTGGATTTCCATGGCTTCAAGAAGCTCATCTTTCACAAAGTCCTGTTTTTGGGAGAAAGAATTTCAACTTTGTCAAATTGACATTGTTTTGTGTTCCACGCACATAAATCATTTTCGTATGTAATACCCGTACTACCCGATATATTTTCGAAATATCTGACTTAATGTTACCTCCCTCCATCTGGTTATTCATTATATTCATCGTTGCTTTTGTATAGTCTCGTGTACCACCGTTGTTCGGTGATCGAGAATAAAGTTGTGTCTGTGCCCAAGAAGGACTTGTTATTACGCGCCAAAAGGCTACAGTATAGTCTACAGATACCGAAAAAAACACTTTTGAAAAAAAAGGGAAAATGCTGACTTCTTAGGTCAGATGTTTATAAATCGCGTGGGGTTATATTTTTTGTTTAAATCGTCAGTTCTATTTCGACCAATATGAAACGTTATGAATAAAATTACCGTATTTACCTCGATGTAATTCGTGCGCTCGATGATTCAAACATTGATGACACTGATCACGATAGCGTGGGGACGCTATAGTCTTTTATAGCGACCAATCGTTCTCGTTGAGTGGAAAATAATCGCGGCTTATGACTGTATGGGGACCCCATGAGAGAGACAAGGCGGACAATTGATAGGACAATGAAAAGACTGTGGCGACATGTGGTCGAATGCCTGTGACTGGGTGGAATTATAACAACAAAAAAAAAAGCTTCCTAAGCTACGCGTTTTCGACCAAAGCCGCAAGTATAGAACGCTTATGCCGTTGATCACTGGTACAAACCACCGCCACATTGCTTCAGTATTGCTGAGTGCTGCTTAAATCTAACCTCACTCACTCCATAGGTAAGCCCAATCATACTTCCGGTAATGTAACACGTGAAGTCAATTGTAAAAACGCGACGTAACCCAATGACTTTTCACTAAACATTAAAAATTAACAGATTGTTGGTGTCCTTGACAACCCAGTGATCGGCATCATGAGCATCAAGCTATACAACTGAGTTGCAAGAGTGTGTGTCAACCAGTTGAACCTGACCATCCCATCCCGTTGGTTGCCTGTAACATCGGTTGCTTAGAGACCAATTCCTACACGGATCTTTGTAAATACAATATAAAAATAGAGCATGTTTCCCATCAGTATCCTCAAAAACATTATTTCTGACAAATTTCAATGAATGGGGTATTTCTTTGCTTTTTTGTATTTCATTATACAAATCATTACAGATTGAACAATGAACAATAACCTTTTTATGATGGCATATCATACTCTATATACAATAAGCTTTCCAAAGAACTGCACATGTCCATACAAGAGATGGGGGCGTTCAGTCGAGACAGAGCCCTGGTCTACCGCTCTGCTATAGTGAAGAGTCCATTAGCGCGAAACCGGTTATATTGATACAGGTCAAGGAGCCGGCACATGTTACCTTTTGCGATGTTTGTGACCACTGTCGCCATATTTCAAAAGTCAATGTTTTGCTGAGACAGAGATCGGTCTGGATTAATACTTCTTATGCCATGAAAGGAAAGGAGCAGGTAAGCTGATTTTTAAGGGTTTGTAAGAATCCGTATTTCGATTATCAATGCCGTGCCGACCATAACACCATACTCCTTACCTGTCAGTACAGGTGCAAAGACTCGCATATGGTTAAATGTTATGTTAAATGTTACTTTTTTGAAACATGTATGCTACCGGGAATGCTTGAAATATAATTATAGTTGAATCTGTCATTGAGCATGCTTGGTATTCTCAAAAATGGCGTATGTTTGGTTAACGCACCATCAGAGAATAACTGTGTATTTTAAGCGCTGCGTCACAAAGTAATACTTCTGAACCTGATGTCAGATGTCTGAACCTTTCAGAATTTTATATCCTTTGGGTAAGTGTTAGTCAAATCGGTTAAACAATGACGGAAGCCTCAATCTAATGGCATGAACAAATGACGATGTTTTCCTCATCTCATTAACAAATGAACAGTGAGGAAACAAATCACTTGTTCCTAGAAACATGCCTAGTATTAGCAACACTAAGTCACAATGATATAGAAGTGTTTTAAATATATACACTAGGTTTGCTGCAATACATCTTGATAATCTAGGGAAAATCTCCTGGCTAAAAGATGAGAAATAAGGTCATGATAATCCCTTGAATCAACATTGACCGTACCCAGAACCGATTCGGATGCCCTAGGGTAGGTGTGTATCAGACAAGTGGGCAGTGAGATGTAGTACCCGAGGTTGCAATTACGACATATAAACGACGAAACTGGGCACAGTGGGGGTACACTATTGGGTTATCCGGGGTAATAATGTGTCAGTGTTATGGCCATGCTCACGCACGTGAACGTGTGGGCCTTGTAGCTATGCACTATGATACAGGACTGCGGACTAATTCATCATCACAATGGTAGGTAAAGTACAAAAGCTAAATCAAATCAACCATGTCGAAAGAAAACACATTACATTTATTTCCAGTATGTCTGGACCGATAAAAATACAAAACTTATTATCAATTAGTATATGTTGTGAGAATGTTGGTGTTTACCTGCTGCGTCCATGTACACCAAGCGGTTTATGTCGTATAAACTGATTTACAAAATGAATTCTTTAAGATTTAGAGTCAGACAATTGTACCTAAACCTGTGTATAGTTCATGAGAACCAAGAGGGGAGGTATTAAATGAATGAATGAATGAATGAATGGCCATCATTTCCTCCAAATTGTTGTCCGAAGACCATTATAAACATGTACATCAAATATTTACAGCAACATAGTCATAGCAACATATTGACAACACATTCATATAGTCACCTTTACATGTACAGAGAAAAAAGAAAGGTCTAGGATGTAGAGTTTAGTGTGGGAAGCATGAATGTAGGTATTTATTGAATGTAGGTATTTATTGAATGTAGGTATTTATTGAATGTAGGTATTTATTGAATGTAGGTATTTATTGAAAAGGACAATCATATATCTCCATGACATTTCGCCAATATCTTAATATCTTTAGTTACTAGTAGTTCACCCCCAGAAAATAGTGATAACATTTCATCTCCAGACGATAATTCTGTACATAAACATCCATATCAAAGAGATCTGTAAGATTTGAAAAGAAATTATTTCTGTTGCACATTTAGTGTCATGCACATGTATATAACAGTCATTGTCATTTCAATATCTTTGGCAGAGTTCATAATATTTTGAGAATTTTCCCCTTGAGCTGATTTGTACACAAAACTGTAAGATATCTATAAATTGTGGGTAGAAATACACCAAACAATGCAATCTATGTACGCCAAAGAAATTGTTGGTCAGACGATATCTGTTAATATCCTATCATACTTGAGAAATCAATCGTTCAGTTTCAGATTCACTTATACATTTGATAATTATTTTTAGCCATGACGATTTACATGGAAACGTTCCAAAACAGGGACAGTCACTAAGATAATTGAAGAGATTTATTAAATTTTTTTTGTTTGTGTTGAAGGTGTACAGTATGTGAGACCATTGTATGTATCTGGGTAGTAAACTTGGGATCAATTAAGGAGTTGTGACTTTGCAACCATTTGGAAAGTATATGTGTGTATCAGCCTGACTGTCTTTCCTGTAGATTCAGATAGGGTGAGGGTGATAATTTTATCTTATGTTTTACTGAGAATACGTCAGTGAATTTGCTTGTATATCTGTGGAGATATAATGACATTTCACCTTACAATATGTGACCTTAACTTATGTGAAATATATGTAATATTATTGTTGAGGTAAGTAACATGATCTAATTGTGATTTATGTAAACCATTTGAGAAAGTTCCAAGAACTAGCATACTAGCGTAATGATAGTATTCAGTCAGCATTCATGTGTAATGTTTAGTGGTAGGGTTGTGCACAATATTCCCGATTTGAGTAATAACAGTGAATGAGTTTAGTTTTACGCCGCACTTGGCAAAAATCCAGCTATATGGCAGCGGTCTGTAAATAATCGAGTCTGAACCAGACAACCCAGTGAGCAACATCGATCTACACAACTGAGAACCGATGATATGTGTCAACCAAGTCAGCGAGCCTGACCACCCGATCCCGTTAGTCGCCTCTTACGACAAGCATGGTCGCCTTTTATGGCAAGCATGGGCTGCTGAAGGTCTATTCAGGGGTCCTTCATGGGTCTTGAGTGATAATAATAAGGGTGCTGTCACGTGACCTCGATTTCTAAAATATTGGACCACTTTTGACCACATCATGGCACATCATAATCTACACACAACAGGCTTTCCAAAGAGTTGCAATATGTCCATACAAGAGATGGGGGCATCCTCTTCTACTGCTCTCTTGTTTTGAAGGGACCATTAGTGTGAACCCTTTGATATAGGTCATGGAGCCCTATCTGTATGTGTAAAGTCACCACGTACATGGTAGGCTTTTTGTATCCAGTGACCGGTATAGGTGTTACACCCTGTAAGGCTGTCCCACCGATCGTGAGGGTATGACCCTGAAATGCCGCCTGTGTATGTGAACGGACATGTGTGTGTCCGGAGAGAGTAACGTGTCCCGCCAATAAAGCTTTACTGTGTGATGAGGAGGGATGATAGTGAGGTGCTTTCCATGCAGAGTAAGGACCCCTGACCTACCGCTATAAAACTGACCAGTCTGGAAATTCCACATATGATAAGAAACATCGTCAGTCATTTGTTCGGTACAAGTATGCAATTGATTTGTGGTAACAGACAAATAACAGACAATGGATGACACCTGACGGAGGGGCAAGGAATAGCTCAGAAACGTTGTGACATACAATAAACAAGAAGTTGCCATGCATATTATTTGTCTTCTGCTTCTTCTACTTGTAATATTAACCTCTAAATGCCTCTCAAGAATCTTAATTGTTTTGTGTTGTCAACGTAGTTTAATTGTTCCATCTTATATGTATATATTTGTTTTGATTTACCTTCATCTTTTGGCAATATATAGCCCGTCTTGATATTTTAATTGTCTCTGTAATTTAACTCTTTGGGATTTACATACCAGTTCTATATTCATATCGATGATATTTGTATTTACTGTCTTTCAGTGACAGTTGTTTTGTTTTGTTTTGTTTTCTAAATTACCCTTATTTATGCAAGAAATACAACTTTTTTGTCACGTTGTGGCTGAAATATTGCCGATGTGAATTTAAATCGTAACTCAGTCAGTCAATCAATCACCAGTGTTATGACAGACGGACAAGACGGACACACCTTATTCAAAATTTAAGGTCTCATTACCCAAAGTATATCACAATACAGATAATACAGCGTGGTTGTATAGTAAGATCATTTATATATATGGCTTCTCATTAAAAAGATAGCATGCTAATTACTTACAAAATTACATTCTTGATGGATTGTTGATATAAAAGGAACATGCAATTTTCTAAGAGACTCATTACATGGACAGATAAGAGCAATATATGATATTCATTTTGTATATCATGTAAACAACATCATTCATGTTATCATTGCTACATTGCCTATACTGCTGGACTTTGAGATTATGAGACTGGCATCCTAATTTAGCAAACAACCTTAAACAATATATGATTCAGCTTCAAAACAGTTCTAATGAATTTATACAAGGAAAGATAATCTGACTTGTTTAATCATGTGTACCAGTCTTGAACATTTATTCAATGCAGTCTTTGTAAATGTGGACACAAACGTGGAAATATCGCCAAACTCTTGATTTATCCACACATATCGAACCCCTGTTATGAATATGTACATATATGGGAGACCTAAATCTGACTAACATTTCCACCATGTTGCTATAACATTAGATAGCATGCTGCTGGATATCGTGATTTACCTAATACCAATATCTAATACATCAGTATCTTACACACCGGTTGTTTATCACCCAGAACACCGATATTAGAAGATTTCTTTCTGATTGATAAATATGTTTTCATGAAGCTATTTTGAACCTAATCTATTGAATATCTCAAATAGTATCCCTCAAATTTCAGTGTCATGTAAGGCGACAGGAGCTAGTTTTGTATCAATAATATTCATGATAGTTAATTATTTAAGTAATAAAGTCAGTATTTGGATGGTGGTTATGTAGATAACGATAAATCGGAAAACATGCACGTTGTGCGTGTAATGCTACTTTTCACAATTTTAGACCATATTAAACGAGATGAGCAAATGACTCCCAAGTATTTATAGTATGTTGTAGGAACTATTTCCGTTCCCGCAAAATGCCATTTCTCTGATCATTTTATGTACCCTCCATTTCTTAAAAAATATAACATTTGATTTCTCACGATTAACTTAAAAAAACACACATTATACAAAACTGCTAAAAAATATCTAACTTTCCTTGTAAGTCAGTTAGCGAGTCTGCTACCAGGACAACCTCGTCTGCAAACAATATTATTCTAATTACTTCAATAAAGTCATTTACCAATGTACCATTACTGTTGCTTTCATTACGTTCTTTAGTTGATTTATAGAAAGGATAAACAGAAGCATACTGAGCATACACCCCTGCCTGTCTCCAGCGGAAGTGTTGAACAACTGTGTTCTGCACCGACCTGATTCGAATGAAGGACAACACATTAGAATACATACTTTCCAACACCTTGGACGTCGCTTTTTCCATAGAAGGTGTAACATTTCTCTCCTAATCAAAGGTTTTCTGAATCTATAAAACCATCAATACTCAGTGCTGCAGGTAAACGGGAAAAGGAAATGCTGGTAAATTATTTCTCATTTTGCGTGAGGAGCATCTATCAATGATCTGTAAATAAATTGAAAGTATTTAAAAAGTTTTTCACTTACTCAATTGCCAGAATAACCAGCTGTTGGTACCAGGTTCGACATTTTCACTTAGTAGGTAGAAAGTGACAAACCATACCTGAGACTCACCAACGCACTATTAAATATTTTGTGATGAGTTTCAGAGCATTCAGATTCCCGGTAAGAGATACAGACTCTTTTGTTACAAGTGTTTGAAGATATAAAACTTGCTGAATCAGTGGGATTCATTGGTTTTTTTTATTATGCCATATTGTCACAGTTGCTTTACCTTTGCAAGTATTCTTGACTTCCCCTACACGTTGGGCAAAGCAAGCTCACCTTTCCAAGATAATTTAACATCATCATTTGATGGCAAATGCCAACGGATTCGTGGATTCCTTTTAGTGCACAGGGTTGTGTACTTCACACTTGGGGTAGTGACAACACGGAAAGAGTCTGCACACAAAGGTTTTTTACAGCCAGCCAAGGTGGGCTAGATCCCAACACCTCAACCTCCCTGGATCACTAGCCTGGGGGTTTAGCCAGCTCGAACACCGCGTCAGTTATAGTTAATCTGTTTATCACGACGCATGAGGTTGCATCGACCTGCATTCCTACACCCGTCAACCGATGGTCAGAAAAAATACCTTTTCTCCGGGAATATGCTCGAGCTCCTCTCGCATTATAATGTGAACTGAATTGTAAGGACAGCTCACATTAAATAATAATTGAACCGACAAACAAGAATTATATTTTTATAGATTGCCTCTCTGTCACATACAGCATGTAACATAATCAAATGCACCAGGGAACCTTACTGTCGACTGAAAGTCCGATTCATACATACAGGAACGTACAAAATAATCATGCAGCTGTTATGAATGTGTGCTAAGGATGAAAAAATGAAAATGTTTTTGGAAAACTCAAAATTTAAACTAGCTCACCCATGTGCATGCCCAGTGGCCCATGGGTGAGAATGTTTAATTTCGTCCAGAATAAATGTTTGGGAGGTTGTAAATGAATGAAAAAATGTTTCATGACACAAATTTCAGATCCAGTGTGGTTTCAGGAAAAACCGGAGTACAATTGATCATTTGGTACGACTAGAATCATTTGTTAAAAATGCTCTAGTAAATAAGCAACATGCAGTGTCGATATTCTTTGATCTTGAAAAAGCGTACGATACCACCTGGAAACATGGTATTTTAAAAGATTTACATGATTTTGGTTTGAGGGGTCGTTTACCTCTTTTTATATTACAATTTTTAAGTGACAGGCAATTTCAAGTCAGAGTGGGTTCAACCCTGTCTGACCATTATCATCAGGATCAGGGGGTCCCACAGGGCAGTATTTTGTCTGTAATACTTTTTAGTATCAAGATAAATAGTTTATCCAAGGTTTTAAATGATTCAATCGATGGATCATTATTTGTGGATGATTTTAATATTTCTTGTCGAGGTAAAAATATGCATACTATCGAACGGCAATTGCAATTGTGTTTAAACAAAATAAATAAATGGTGTCCAGAAAACGGCTTTAAATTTTCTATGTCAAAAACTAATTTTATACACTTTTGTAGAAAATATAAGCCACATAAGGACCCAGAGCTGTTTTTAAATGGCTCTCCCATCAAAGTTGTTAAGGAGGCCAAGTTCTTAGGTCTAATTTTCGATTCCCACTTAACCTTTTTGCCGCATATCAAATCACTAAAAACAAAATGCCTGAAGGCCCTCGATTTACTGAAAGTGGTATCCAACTCAAAGTGGGGAGGCGATCAAGCAACTCTCCTACATCTATACAGATCACTTGTCCGTTCCAAACTCGATTATGGCTCCATCGTATATAGTGGAGCTTGCAAAAGCAACCTTAAACTTCTTGATTCTGTCCATCACCAAGGTTTAAGACTTTGTCTTGGGTCTTTTAGAACATCACCTATCGACAGTCTCTACGTTGAGGCTGATGAACCATCTCTTGAGCAGCGCCGTATAAAATTAGCTTTACAGTACACTACTAAATTATACTCCAATGAATCTAACCCTGCGTTTAATTGTGTCTTCAATCCCCTTTATGAAGATTTATACAACAAGAAATCTTCTCTGGTTCCACCTCTAGGGCATAGAATTAAACCATTTCTTTCTTCGGCCGGCATTGAACTGGAAAACATAGCTCCTTCCCGTCTTCTTTCTTCTCCTCCTTGGCAGTTGGTTAGGCCACAAGTCGACCTAACATTAACTTCATTTAAGAAATCAGAAACAAATGAATTACAATACAAACAAGAATACAATCAATTAAAAAACAAGTATGGCAATTACAAATCCTTATTTACAGACGGATCCAAGAGCGGTGGCGCAGTAGCATGTGCCACTGTCATTGGATCCAGAACAATATCTTATAGACTACCAGATAACAGTTCTATTTTCACAGCAGAAGCAAACGCCATATTAACAGCCCTCAAATATATTAAAAAACACCCTAAATACCACCAATATATAATCTTTTCTGACTCTCTTTCTTGCCTTCAGGCGATTGAAAATGTCTCTTGTAAACATCCACTTTTACTTGAAATTATTGAATTGTATAACGATCTCGCTACTGGCCAGTGCGACATCGTCCTTTGTTGGTTACCCAGTCACGTAGGCATTTCTGGTAACACAATGGCCGATCTTGCTGCTAAGGCAGCACTCAACAAATCTGTGACACCACTTCTGATTCCATACTCAGACTATAAAGCTACAATTAGATCTTATATCCGTGATCTAATGCAGAAGAAGTGGGACACCCAAATGGGTGTTAATAAATTACATGAAATAAAACCGTATATTGGTTACACCTACTTGGGTTGTCAGTCCAGGTTTGAGGAGGTTGTTATGCGACGATGTCGCATTGGCCATACTAGATACACTCACGAATATATACTTCAAGGTGAGGATCCTCCGTTTTGTATCCCTTGTGATGAAGGAATCACGGTCAAGCATATCTTGCTTGACTGTATTGATTTTGCCATCACAAGGGAGAAATATTTTCATGTCAAAACAATGAAGGATCTTTTTAATGTTAATTATCATTTAATCATTGAATTTTTAAAGGAAATAGAATTATTACATAAATTTTGAATAATATGTTTTGTAAATAGAAAGTTGATATTTTAACCATGGTGGTAAGAATTGTCAACTGCGATTGTTAGTGGCTGTACCCTCAAAGGGGGTTAAAGTAGCGTAAAATTATTGTCCCCCTGAGAGGATACGTAAGTCCTAAAACTTTCAAAGTGAAATCTAAACTGACCAATTTTTAATCGTAGTATTTTTGTCATTTTAAATTTCGGCTACATTTTCCTACAATCACCAACGGCTGAGGGGATGGTGTAAATCCAGCTAGGGTCCATGCAGGTAGCAAAAGTAATGTAAGTCCCCATGGTCCCTAGTATGGTGATCTGCCTTCAGTTGTTGGCGATCTACAGCCCGTATTTTATATTGTATTGTCCAAACAGTGGTATTTGTTTTAACTCTCCACACTAGTTTTAAATGTAACTGTGATATTCTAGTTGTTTTACTGTCCTTTGACGACAGGTGTTTATAATGTATACATATTTCATTTCAATATAGAAATGTTCTCGTCACGATATGGCTGAAATATTGCCGATGTGACGTTAAATATTAACTCACTCACTCACTCACAAATTTCAGCTCGTTGTGACTGGACTCCACTAACTGACAGCGATTTTTAAAAATCTCGCCCATGGGTGAAAAACATACTGGCTCATGGACGAGAACATTTACTTTCATTCAAAATACATGTTTTTTTCCATGCTTTGCAGTTTTTAAATAAATGAAAGTATATTTATTTGTGTCGTGACACGAATTAAATGGGCGAAAAACATTTGGTCCCTGTGTGAGAATATTTACTTTTACTCAAATGGATGAAAGTATGTTCATAACTATCGGGCACCCGTGGCGAGCCACCTCCTCGTGGTGGGTGCTGGGTAACGCTAAGTGCTCGCCAACCCCCCGTGTGGATCCGGGGACATATTTGGTCCACCAACCCGTTTGCCGTGGGTTAGTACTGTCGATCACTTAGTGCGTTTAGAATCATTTGTGAAAAACACGCTGATTAATAAACAACATGCTGTGTCTATCTTGATTTTGTCTATTTTGATCTTGAGAAGGCATATGACACAACCTGGAAATATGGCATTCTGAGAGATTTACATGATTTCGGTTTGCGAGGTCGTTTGCCTGAATTCATAGCCAAATTCTTAAGTAACAGACAAATTCAAGTCCGAGTGGGTTCTACCCTGTCTGACCATTATAATCAGGTTCAGGGTGTTCCACAAGGCAGTATTTTGTCTGTCACACTTTTTAGTATAAAGACAAACAGTTTATCCAAAGTTTTAAACGATTCAATTGATGGATCGTTATTTGTGGATGATTTTAATATTTCTTGTGGTAAAAATATGCATACCACTGAGCGGCAACTGCAGTTGTGTTTAAACAAGATTAATAAATGGTGTCTTGAAAACGGCTTTAAATTTTCTAAATCGAAAACTAACTGCATACATGTTTGTCGTAAATATATACCACATAAAGACCCTGAACTATCTCTAGATGGCACACCAATTAAAGTTGTGAAGGAAGCTAAGTTCTTGGGACTCATTTTTTACTCACACTTAACGTTTTTACCGCATATTAAGTCACTTAAAACTAAATGCCTGAAAGCACTTGGCTTGTTGAAAGTGGTTTCAAATTCTAAATGGGGAGGGGATCAAGCTACCCTTCTCCATCTATATCAATCTCTCGTGCGTTCTAAGCTTGATTATGGCTCCATCGTCTATGGTGGAGCCTGCAAAAGCAACTTATAACTATTAGATTCAGTCCATCATCAAGGTCTACGACTTTGTCTGACTCCTTTAGAACTTCATCTGTTGACAGCCTGTATGTCGAGGCTGATGAGTCATCTCTTGAGCAGCGACGTATAAAATTAGCTTTACAGTATATAACAAAACTATATTCAAATGAGTCAAACCCTGCATATAACTGTGTTTTCAATCCTCCGTATGAGGATTTATACAATAAGAAATCTTCTCTTGTTCCGCCTCTTGGTTTAAGAATAAAACCACTTATTTCTGCTGCCAGCATTGAGCTGGAAAACATAGCTCCTTCCCGTCCTCTTTCTTCTCCTCCTTGGCAGTTGGTTAGGCCACAAGTTGACCTAACATTAACAACATTTAAAAACTCAGAAACGAATGAATTACAATATAAACAAGAATATAATCAAGTGAAACATAAATATAGCAATTATAAATCCTTATTCACAGATGGGTCCAAGGACGGCGGCGCTGTGGCTTGTGCCACTGTCATTGGATCCAGAGCAATATCTTCTAGATTACCAGATAACACTTCTATTTTTACAGCAGAAGCTAACGCCATATTAACAGCTCTTAAATATATTCAAAGACACCCTAAACATAAACAATCTATAATCTATTCCGACTGTCTTTCTTGTCTTCGGGCTATTTAAAACTTATCTTGTAAACATCCACTTGTAACTGAAATTATTGAATTGTATAATGATCTTGCCACTGGCCAATACGACATCGTCTTTTGTTGGTTACCCAGCCACGTAGGCATTTCCGGTAACGCAATGGCCGATCTTGCTGACAAGGCAGCACTCAACAAATCTGTGACACCACTTCTTATTCCATACTCTGATTATAAAGTTAGCATTAGAACTTACATCCGTGATCTGATGCAGAAGAAGTGGGACACCCTAGTAGATATTAATAAGTTATATGCAATAAAACCGTATATTGGTTACACGTACTTGGGCTGTCAGTCCAGATTTGAAGAGGTTATTTTACGACGATGTCATATTGGCCATACTCATGTGCACCTGTTAAATGGTGAGGATCCTCCGTTTTGTATCTCTTGTGATGAGTGAGTCAGGGTCAGGCATATTCTGCTTGATTGTGTTGAATTCTCCATCACAAGGGATAAGTATTTTACAGTTAAAACAGTGAAGGATCTTTTTACTAGCGTTTAATCTCATTTAATTATTGGTTTTTTAAAAGAAATTGATTTTGTGGTGGAATTTTGAATATCATGTCGTGTAAATAGATGTATTTTAATGATTGGTAGTTTGGAATAGTAACTTGAATTGTTGGTGGCTGTACCCTCAAAGGGGGTTGAAGTATTGTAAAATTATTGTCCTCCTGAGAGGGTACGTAAGTCCAAAAACATTCACAGTAAAGTTAAGTCTACCAGGATTTTAATCGTAGTATTCGTGTTATTTTAATTTTGGCTAACTTTTCGTATAATCGCTAGCAGCTGAAGGGATGGTGTAAATCCAACTGAGGTCCATGTAGGTAGCAAAGGTACTGTAAGTCCCCATAGTTCCTAGTGTGATCTACCTTCTGTTGTTGGCGATCTATAGTCTGTTTTTATATTGTATTGTCTAAATAGTGCTATTAGTTTTAACTTTCCATGCTAGTTTTAATTGAAATTGTGATATTCTAGTTGTTTTACTGTCCTTCGTTGACAGGTTTTTATAATGTATATATGCTCTTTTTCATTGTTGAATGTTCTCGTCACGATATGGCTCAGATATTGCCGATGTGACGTTAAATATTAACTCATTCACTCACTCACTATGGAGCGGCATAGATATGCATGTTTCTGCTTGCCAATCCAGTCACGATTACTTGAGGAGATTAGTTTAAACTATAGATTAAAATATCCATGCCGTTAATGTGTCCCCCGTTGTGGACCCGGGGGGATATTTGGTTCACCAACCCGTTTGCCGTGGGTTGCGGCCCTGTGTCGGCGGAGGAGGGGATCCTGGTGGTTGAGGGCAATAGGGGCCTGCAATCGTGTTCCTGTTGCTCAATACACCACTTTGGCCCTGACTTCGCCTAGACGGGTGGTCGAATGGGCCCGGTTCGACCAATCGGCTGGTCATGCCGAGCCCTGTGGCATGTATATTTTTGATGCACGTCTGCAAGAAAACTATTTACACGTCTTGTCAGATGCATTGGTTTGTGTGTATATGTTTAAAACGAAAAGAGAAAACATCTTCAATTTTGTATTTTGCCTAGAGTGATATGCCCAGAAGGCGGTGGCTCATGGGCCAATCTGGTAGAATAATTACTTTCTATTATTCTGCTTGAGTATATCTTTCCAGTATCCTTGGTGCTGCAAGTAGGAGGTCCACTTGCTTATAGCATTGTCCTTGTGATACTCCGTGGTGGGTGGGGAGCTGGAATGACGAATCTAAATACATTACCATGGATCCTGAAACCCCCTTGAAAAAGAAACGTCAACTTGAAACTGATCAAAGTACACCTGATAGTTGTAGACCATCTAAGCAAGTAGACTACTGGCCAAGATTTTTAGTGATAGAATCCCCGGATAAAAAACCACTTAAACTCAACCCGTTTGTGGTTTCTAAAGCAGTGTACGGTATAGCAGGGGACGTAAAAAATATCAAGAGAATGAGATCTGGGTCTTTACTCATAGAATGTAGCAAACGACAACAAGCATCTAACCTGATGTCAATTGATACATTGGCTGGAATACCTGTTTCAGTGTCAGTTCATCGGACCCTCAATTCTAGTAAAGGTATAGTCAGAGATAGGGATCATCTTTTAGCGGACATGACCGAACTTGACATCATGCTAGAACTTAAAGATCAAGGTGCCACGTTCGTGAAGCGATTTACGAGACGTCAGAATTCAGAAGTGGTTCCAACTAACACGTATCTGTTTTCATTTGTATCACCATCGCCACCGAGATCAATAAAAGCTGGATATTGTAGCCTTCAGGTTGAAATGTATATTCCCAATCCGTTGAGGTGTTTTAAATGCCAAAAATTTGGTCATGGGATGAATTCATGTTCAAACTCAATAACTTGTGAACATTGTGGGGAACAATCACACGTAACAGAAGATTGTACAAACAACTTTAGAAAATGTGTCAACAGCTCAGGCATGCATTCTTCATCGTCCAAAGATTGCCCGGTTTGGAAAAGGGAAATGGAAGTAAACAAAATAAAGCATACTCAAAATATCAGTTATGCTGAAGCTAAGAAACTTGTGCCATCTGTCCTCCCAGGTGAATCTTATGCTTCTGTTACCAGAAAACATTCTACAACCACAGTCTCCATCGAATGTCAGACAGAACTGACATGGACAAAGTCTACTGCTCCTGTACTTGTCTCAAATCAAGAACTGTTAATACGAGGAGAATCTGCTACGCAGACTGCTGACGTTTTACCAGCTACAGTGACGTCCTCTTAACATATGCCTTCTTCCCCAAAAGGTCCAACATATCCAAAGACACAACCAGACAAAAGAAGATCCTCCAGTCCCAAATCTAGACCAGATTCATGTTCATCAAAACCTGTACAAGAACCTCATGTTAAACAAATTGTGAAAGGAAACCCAAAACTAACTAGACTTAACCAATGCGATAGATTCGCTAAGGGTTCAAATGATGAGATCCAGCTATACAACAAGTTTGGATCCCTCGAGGACATGGATGTGTCCGACCATAGCGCTGGTAGGACACATAGCTTGTCACCATCACGGAAGGCGAGGGGTAGATCTGCTGTACATCCTCCTCGGAAGAAATAATGTCTTCGTCTATAATTCAGTGGAATTGTAGAGGACTCAGAACTAATTTTAATGACTTACACCTATTGGTCCAAGATCTTAATCCGTCAATATTTTGCATTCAAGAAACCTATCTAAAGCAGACGGATAATTTTGATCTACGTCATTTTAATGCATACCATTATTTTCCTCCCCCGGGCGACAGGGCTACTGGTGGATCATCTATCCTGGTGAGGAATAATGTTATTCATAGTCAAGTCACGCTCAAAACAAATCTCCAAGCCGTGGCGGTGCGACTTACATTACATGTTGCATTTACTCTATGTTCATTGTATCTTCCACCATCTTCTGCTGTTCAGTTAAGTGATTTGCAAGCTCTTTATGATCAACTACCTAAACCCTGTTTGATCATGGGTGATTTTAACGGCCACAACCCACTCTGGGGTGGTACTAATACAAACACCAAAGGTAAATTACTGGAGGATTTCATCTCAAATAATGATCTATGCATTTATAATGATGGTTCAAAGACATATTTACATCCTGGCACGGGAACATATTCAGCTCTCGATTTATCAATGACTGATTCCACCCTATTTAGTGAATTTGAGTGGTCAGTCTATGATGACCTGTGTGGAAGTGACCACTTCCCAACAATATTAAAACCTGTCAACCCATCTGATATTCCGCCATCATTACGATGGAATTTTAAAAAGGCCAACTGGGGTTTATATGAAACCCTGTGTGCTGACAAACTTAGACCTGACTGTTTTCTTAATGTTCCCGATGCTATAAAAGATTTCTCTGACATACTAAACACCATTGCTGATGAGTGTATCCCACAGTCCTCTACAATTTCACACATAAGGAAACCATGGTTTAACTCTGATTGCAAACAAGCTAGGAAGGCACGGAAAAAGGCCGAAAATTATTTCCGTCATCATCCTATGGTTCATAATTTGAACAAATTTAAAATCCAAAATGCTAAAGCTCGGCGTACTTTCAAGCAAAGTAAACGTAAATCTTGGCAAAACTATGTATCTAATATCAATTCGCGCACACCTATATCTAAGATATGGAATATGATCCAGAAAATCAAAGATAAGGGATCTAGATCTAGTGTTCACCATCTCAAAGATGGAAACCAGTTATTAACTAATAAAGCAGATATAGCCAATAAACTTGGAGAAACACTGGCACAACATTCTTCTTCCTCGAATTATGCACCTCAATTCCAAAAGTATCAAAAACAGCAAGAAAAGAAATCTATTAATTTTACTTCAGATAACGGGGAAGATTACAACGAGGTATTTTCGATTCATGAGCTCCATACAGCTCTTGACCAGGCCCATGATACTGCTACAGGAGCTGATAACATCCATTATCAACTTCTGAAACATTTACCGGAATCATGTTTAGAGACCCTTTTACTTATATTTGATGATATCTGGACATCTGGAAAGTTTCCTTCTTCATGGCATGATGCTATAGTTATCCCTATCCCTAAACCTGGACGTGATCATACGGATCCTTCGAACTATCGGCCTATATCGCTAACAAGCTGTGTTTGTAAAACCATGGAGCGCATGATTAATAATCGACTTGTTTGGGACTTGGAAACCAATGACCTCATTACAGATATTCAGTGTGGTTTCCGTAAAAACAGGAGTGCCGTTGATCACTTAGTGCGTTTGGAATCATTTGTTAAAAACGCACTAATTAATACACAGCACGCTGTGTCTATCTTTTTTGATCTTGAAAAAGCATATGACACAACCCGGAAATATGGAATTTTAAGAGATTTACATGACTTCGGCTTGCGAGGTCGTTTGCCTGAATTTATTGCCAAGTTTTTAAATAACAGACAATTCCAGGTCCGTGTGGGTTCTACCCTGTCTGACCATTACAGTCAGGATCAGGGTGTTCCACAAGGCAGTATTTTGTCTGTCACTCTTTTTAGCATCAAGATCAACAGTTTATCTAAAGTTTTAAATTATTCAATTGATGGATCGTTATTTGTGGATGATTTTAATATTTCTTGTCGTGGTAAAAATATGCATACCATTGAACGGCAGTTGCAGTTGTGTTTAAACAAGATTAATAAATGGTGTCTTGAAAACGGCTTTAAATTTTCTAAATCGAAAACTAACTGCATACATTTTTGTCGTAAATACAAACCCCATAAAGACCCTGAACTGTCTCTAGATGGGATGCCGATTAAAGTTGTGAAGCAAGCTAAATTCTTGTGTCTAATCTTTGATTCACATTTAACGTTTTTACCACATATTAAATCACTTAAAACTAAATGCCTGAAAGCTCTTCACCTGTTGAAAGTGGTTTCAAATTCAAAATGGGGAGGGGATCAAGCTACTCTTCTCCATCTGTATCGATCACTCGTTCGTTCTAAACTTGATTATGGCTCCATCGTCTATGGTGGAGCCTGCAAAAGCAATCTTAAACTTCTTGATCCTGTCCATCACCAAGGTCTAAGACTTTGTCTTGGGTCCTTCAGAACTTCACCTATTGACAGTCTTTACGTTGAGGCCGATGAACCATCCCTTGCACAACGCCGTATCAAATTATCTTTACAATATATTACAAAACTATACTCTAACGAATCTAACCCTGCATATAACTGTGTCTTCAATCCTCTTTATGAGGATTTGTACAGCAAAAAGTCTTCTCTTGTTCCACCTCTTGGGCTCAGAATAAAGCCGTTTATTGCTGCTGCTGGTATTGAGCTGAACAATATAGCTCCTTTCCGTCTTCTTTACTCTCCCCCTTGGCAGTTGGTTAGGCCACAGGTTGACCTAACATTAACTACATTTAAAAAATCAGAAACCAATGAATTACAGTATAAACAAGAATATAATCAGTTGAAACATACATATAACAATTACAAATCCTTATTTACAGATGGGTCCAAGGACGGTGGTGCAGTTGCTTGTGCCACTGTCATTGGATCCAGAACAATATCTTCTAGATTACCAGATAATAGTTCTATTTTTACAGCAGAAGCTAACGCCATATTAACAGCTCTTAAATATATTCACAGACACCCGAAACGTAAACAGTATATAATATATTCCGACTCTCTTTCTTGCCTTCAGGCTATTAAAAATATTTCCTGTAAACATCCACTTTTAATTGAAATTATGGAACTGTATAATACTCTTGCTACTGGCCAATACGACATCGTCTTTTGTTGGTTACCCAGTCACGTAGGTATTTCTGGGAATGTGATGGCCGATCTTGCTGCGAAGGCAGCACTCACCAAATCTGTGACACCACTTCTTCTTCCATATTCAGATTACAAAGCTTGCATTAGAACGTATATCCGTGATCTGATGCAGAAGAAGTGGGACACTCAAGTAGGTATCAATAAATTACATGAGATAAAACCTTATATCGGTTATACTTACTTGGGTTGTCAGTCCAGATTTGAGGAGGTCATTATGCGACGATGTTGCATTGGCCATACGAGGTATACTCACGCGTATCTATTAAAAGGTGAAGATCCTCCGTTTTGTATCCCTTGTGATGAAAGAATCGCAGTCAAGCATGTCCTGCTTGACTGTGTTGAATATTCCATCACAAGGGATAAATATTTTAATTCACGAACTTTGAAGGGTCTTTTTAATTCTGTTAGCTCTCATTTAATTATTGCATTTTTAAAAGAATTAGATTTGCTAAATGAATTGTAAATATATAAATATTTTATGCTTGGAAGTTTGAATTAGTAACTTAGAGTGTTAGTGGCTGTATCCTCGAGGGGGGTTAAAGCACTGTAAAATTATTGTCCTCCTGAGAGGGTACGTAAGTCCCAAAACATTTGAAGTCAAATTTGATCTTCCATTTTGTCTTAGCCGTAGAATATGTGTCATTTTAATTTGTGGCTAATCTTGCATACAATCACCAGCAGCTGAGGGGATGATGTAAATCCAGCTAGGGACCATGCAGGTAGCAGAAGTACTGTAAGTCCCAATGGCCCCTAGTATGGTGATCTACCTTCAGTTGTTGGTGATCTATATAGCCTGTTTTTATATTGTATTGTCTGAATAGGAATATTAGTTTTAACTTTTCACGCTAGTTTTATTTCTTATTGTGTTATTCTAGTTGCTTTACTGTCCGTCGTCGACAGGTTTTTATCATATGCATAGATTCCTCTTTTAAGAATGCTCTCGTCACGATATGGCTGCAATACTGCCGATGTGACGTTAAATGTTAACTCACTCACCCCGTTAATGTGTAATCTTTATATTGGGTTATGAGGAATACGTAATATATTCCATATTGGTTTTGCGTTTGCTTTTCTAATTTTTTTATAGAAATTTTCGCTATTTTTTGCTACAGTCGAAAAGATTTACTTTGGCTCTCGTTGTGTACAGGTCCGTGGTTAGGGTCTCTAAGTATTTTAGAAATTTTGTTGTTGAGACAGTTGGAACTGTTGATCTGCAGTCTTTTAAAATTCATTTTCACGAAATACATTCTCCCTTTCTACCATTTCTCACAATGAACATATAACCGTTCACACAAAGGTGTCTTCCCGTAAAATAAGTAGGAGAAATGTGAAGCATAGCAGAGCATTTGCCATAACTGCAGTTGTTAAAATGATAATGAAAACTGTCATTTCCAACATTCACATTGCGAGCAATTTTATTAAGAAACCGAATAACTCATTACTAATGGAAGGAGTAAACTGAAAGCACAACTCGCAAGGACATGACCACTGAGCGGAACGATGACGTTTTTTGTTTCTCCGTGTTCAGGTACGTAATTTCCGCAAAGCGCCTACGACGTCTCGTTCGCTGGTCTTGTTTATTGGAGTAGAACAGCTGCCGCTTTCAAGTGCATTTTACTTGTCATATACACGATTCATCCATGGATCACATTAGGTCATTAGGTGACACTAGCTTTGAAATGAACAAGTGTTCGTGAATGTATATGGATGAAATAACGCATGACGCGCAGTCAAATATCTCACATACAAAGGAAATCTCGAATTGGTTGTTTTATAAGGCGTCGGGCTGACCAGTTGGTTTTGGTTTTGTGTATAAACCTTCGTTACCATGTGAGAGTCTAAATACATTGTTGTTTATATTGGTGATGCGGGCAGACTATATATACAAATATATGCACATGAATAATCTCGAATTTCGACCTTTTGTAAAATTCTATTCTGCATTGAATTAATTGTCAATTCACTGTAAATATATAGAAAGCAATATATATACATGCATGTGTGACTGAACAACTCTGTTTACTAAAACAGGAATGGGGACATTGTCCTTTTGCAAGACCTGCACATATTAGTCTTGAAAGACGCTGACATTTATGGGCATGTACTCTGGAAAACCTTGTCCGGCACGATATTCCTTTCAATTTAATTATTGTGTGCATGCTGTATTTCAATTAGTAGTATAATTAATGGTGGTTTTGGACCGACATTAATTAAACTACTAATTAATATCATTAACAAAGATCTATACCCTTTCCCCAAAACACTTACCCCAAATTGACACGATCCGTCTCCCTCCACACTATGTCAGTGTAGAGGTGGCAGTATGGCCTATGAACTTGAACTGAATGTCTATATGCAAGCTGAAAGAGAAAGATTAGAAAGAATAAAAAGTGTAAAAGAGGTCCATTTGTAGCCACAGTCCCCAAAGGGAGAATTAAGAAAGATGGTGGTTGCACGTTCTCCCAAGGGGGATGGCATCGGTGCCTTCTCTCTTTGACAGTGCCCCGCCCAGAAAGGCCCTTTTCAGTGACCCAACTGGTACGTTCGTGATCCCTTGCGCATGAAAGTTGCAAGGACCGCTAGACCCTTCTGTCATGAAATTGTGCAAGGGAGTCAATCTGAGGCAACGGCGGGATATGAACTCACAGTGCACAGCTGCGCAACTCTACACCATAAGCCCGCACCTCAACCGATTGAGCTACTCAGGACCTAGAGATATGAATTCAGTTTTAACAGGTCTATCCTGTGATATTAACACAGCGATCACGTGACAGCTCTATGGCAACGAGACGCTGTTTATAGCATGATCGATATTGTCTGGTTGGGTCACAGTGTGCGGTCATGTCAGCTGAGAGCACCTTGAAATATAGGGTGTGTGCCTGTGTAGCTTTTCAGTAATCATGTGTTTTATTCCGAGTAACGTTTTTGATTATAGGGAAAGTGTACCCATAATCTAGTTCTCTTACTGAGAGTAAGAAGAAGGCTACCCTTATATTTATACTATCAGCAAGGGATTCAGTCGGGAAATATTCTTTGTAGACCTTTTCTTTAATAACAATAGTCAATATATAGTCACCATGCCCTAATTCTTTGAGTTTGTTAAAAATCAGAGGCAACCCAAGATATGTTTTTAGCTTGCCACAATTCCATTATTATACATAGGTGTAAACATCTCTAATAGGGTGAGGTGAGGTGGCTTGCAGCACAAAAAATATAGGGTGTGTCTGTATAACCATACCAGTAATCATGTGCTTTATTTAACGATTATGGGGAAAGTGTAACTAAATCTACTTCTCTTATTGTGTTAAAGCACAAGGTCTATTTTATAATAATACTAATAATAATAGATCAGGAGACTGCCCGAGTTCTCAAACAGGAGCACAGCCCTTCTGACAATCTGGGTAATGCAGAAGGCAGCAGTGTTGGGGAGCCTCCATATTCTCCGAAAAGTTCTTGGTGGGTTCGACTAGGCAATGTTTCCTGGGAGAAGTCCCATTCGCTGTCTGGGCTGCATGTAGAGGGGGCGTGGGCCTTGAGCTGATGATGAGCTTGACCAGCCTGACTGTGCCAGGATCACCCAAACCCTCTCTACTGCATTTCTATGTTAATCTGTAAATAATAATGTCTAAACGACAAAAGGCAATTTGGAGAAAATTAAAATTACAGTACAAGACAAAAAGAAAGAAAAGGTCCTGATCCAAATTGTCGATTCACTTAAGGCAAAATTATACGTTTGGACTGAAAGAAAGAAAAAATGGAAAAAGAGAAACAAATCTATCAAACAAAATAAACTTTTTAAAAATAATGAAAAGCAATTCTATAGGCAACTTAAAACAAGTGGTGATGTTGAGCATGATAAACGGCCTCCCATGGCTGCCAATGAAAGGTTCTGGAAACAGTTGTGGTCTGTACCCAGCAACTGTAACCTGTAGGCACCATCGGTCAGTGATTATGACCATGCAATGCATGAGAAAGTAAATAGGTCGTTTGTCTGTTACATCTCACCAGATTGCCTGAAAAGTGTCATTAAAAAGTCCAAATCTAATACAGCTAGAGGACCTGGTGGCATTCGAAGCCGGTATTGGAAACTGTTTCCCTGTGTCCAAACACCATTACTTCACTGTTTCAATTCTCTTGTGCACACAGGTGATGTTCCTCCATGGTTCTGCAAAGGTCGCACAATTCTCCTTCCCAAAAAAGGAGACTTTACTGATCCCAAAAACTTCCACGCTATCACATGTGTAAATACTCAAAACAAACGGGGTGTTTGACGAACCTCGTGTCATCTTACTGCTCTTCCAATGAGATAATTTACAGAGAGCAGAAGGGGGCGAGAAAGGGATGTTGGGGGTGCAAGAAATCAACTTCTTGTACAGAAAATGATTTTGGAAGAGGCTAAAACGTACCACCGCAACCTCTCCGTGTGCTGGATAGACTACAAAAAGGCATACGACTGTCCCTCATGAATGGATTCTGAAGTCTCTTCAGTGTATTGACCTCCCTGAGCGACTACTTGATTTACTCAAGTCTTTAATGAGTTGCTGGTCGACTCAACTTGAGATGTACTCACAAGGGCAGGTGCAGACTTCGGAATCTATTCCAATCAGAAGGGGAATTTTTCAGGGGGACTCCTTCAGTCCTTTGCTTTTTTGTCTGTCTCTAAATCCTTTGAGTTTTCTGCTCAACAGGGAGGAAGGGTACCATCCCGGACCTCCTCAGCACAGATCCCCGACACCTCTTACTCATCTCCTCTACATGGATGACATCGAGCTCCTTGCCAAAGGGGAGACCATTTTGAAACAACAGGTTCTCCTTGTCGAGTCGTTCTCTAATGATATTGGCATGACTTGTGGACTCGACAAATGTAATACTCTTCATTTGAAACGAGGCAAGGTAACTATTGATGGATCGGCCAAGTTACAAGGGGGGAAGTTATTGAACATCTTGTGGAAGATCAGGCCTACACCTATCTTGGAATGCAAGTTCGAGACAAGCTCCAGAATGCCCAAATTCAGGATAAAGTTTGGGCCGAGTATAAATCTCGTTTAAAGAAAATCTTGAGTTCAGAGCTAAATGCTCGAAACAAAGTCAAAGCCACCAATACTTTTGCTGTGCCAGTCCTCTCCTATTCCTTTGGAGTAGTTGATTGGACAAAACAAGACATCTAGGGTCTTGACCGATTGACTAGAAGGATCATGTCTGATAACAGAGCACAACACTTTCGTTCCTCTCTTAATCATTTATGCATGCCAATCAATTCGGGAGGTCAGGGTTTGATTAATGTGGAAGCTCTACATGATAGAATTCTATTGTGCACTTTGGCACATATTTATTTATCAGATGATCCTCTGCTGATGCACGTCAAGACTCATGATGAAAGCAAGAAATTCCACAGCTATTCCACAGCGTGCCAAGGTTGTTGGACACAATCTGAAATTTGAAGTTGATTTTGCTCATGGCGATGTACTGCTGGACGGTACAGCGATGGGAGCAAACCAGGTGGAGTCCTTCACCAAGTCTGCCCAGAGTTGGTCCTTTGTTGAGAAGCTGTCTGAGAAGCCATTGCATCGTGTGTACATGCAGTGTGTGGTACACAACAGCAATCCAACCGACTCCTTCGCCTGATGAAGTCGGCTGGTCTCAAATATGAAACTGAGGGCTTTCTTTTCGCTGCTCAGGACCAGTCACTTCCCACTCGCAATTGCCAGAATGTTATTCTTAAAGAAAATATCAATATGAATTGTTGTCTTTGCAATGCATTTACAGAGACTGTCAAACACCTTGTCAGTGGATGCCCTTCCTTAGTGCAAACAGCATATCTTAAAAGACATGATGGCATGGCTCGCTGCTTTTACTATCGTATCCGCCATGCCTGTGGCTTTGACCCTGAGGTCCATCCATGGTACGACCCTGAACATGTCCAGGGCGTCCTGGAAAATGGTGCTTTTAAGCTTCTCTGGAATAGGCCAATATACAGCCTGAGACGAATTCCAGCCAACAAACCTGAGCCAATGAAATTATTTATATCATAGAATTTTCTGTCCCTTTTGACAGCAAGGTTATTGGCAGGATTCAGGAAAAGCATGATAAATATGTGGACCTCGCCTTTGAAATGTCTCGCTTGCATCCCAAGTACACAGTCGTCAGGCTCCCCATTGTTCTCGGTGCCCTTGGTTTGGTACCTCCTAATCTCTTGGCGCAGATCAGGAGAGTGCCCAGGTTTTCCACAGGGAGCACAGCCCTTCTGACAATCTGGGTAATGCAGAAGGCTGCAGTGTTGGGGAGCCTCCATATTCTCCAGAAACTTGTTGGTGGCTTCGACTAGGCAGTGTTTCCTGAAAGAAAGAGCTTTTGGTGAAACATGTGTTGTAGAGATTTGGCCAGTTCATATTGAATAGCATCGCTTGAGAGCAACCAGCATAATTTTTACTGTTGTGGATTTAATTTACTGCTTTTTTTTCGAATAGTTTGTTGCGGGTATGAGAGTAAAAGCTGTACTGTATGAGGAAGTGTTGTTCATCCTCCACTGCCTGGTCCTCACACAGCGTACACTGTCTGTCCAGAAGGGGGTGGTAAGCTTGGTATAGCATCCTTTCTCTATATTGAAAGGGAGGCTTCCACTGCGGAAAGAAGCAAGCACGCTTCTTTGGTGTCTACTTACGTTTATCTTCGTATAGTGACAGGCACCTAACTATTGCTTATACGGTCTATATGTTCTTAGTTTGTTACTGTTAGGATTGTTATGGTCGTTAAACAGGTCATGGAGCCACTGTTCACAGTCTCTCTGATCCAGCACTGCAAGGGCTTTGTATAACAGTTCAGTTCTGGTAATATTTGAGTGATACACATTTCTGTTATCCAGCCCATGTAACTTAAGTTTTGTAATAAAATCCTTTGCTCTATAATCCCAGGAAGACTTTCTCCTTACAGACCATGTATGTATAGCTGCTACTAATGTATCTGGGTTGGCTGTCACAGTTCGGTGGTACTGCCGGATTACTTCGATTTTAATTTTAGAGTCCGAATTTCTCCAACCTAAGTCCCCTCTCACAGCTGTAGTAGATGTATTCCTCCTCACCCCGAGAAAGAATCGTCCTGCCTTGTTCTGAATATGTCCAATTTCTTTATACTGGCACTATAGTTGATGATGGGTTGAACATAACTGACGTACAGTTTAGTGACTGAAACCTCCAAGAGAGTTAAAGTTGGCCATAACAACCCCCAGGGCTCTGTTAGCTGACTTACATACATCTTTGGCAGTCTTCTTGTAGTCACAGTGCTCATTGAGCCACAAACCTAAATATTTATACTCAGAGCAATAATCGATCTCCATATCACCACATGTGAATCTGTGAACTGATCTAGGGAGAGAGATTGGTCTGCAATGCATGATCTTGGAATTAGCTTTATTCACCCTCAATTTCCACTTGGTTGTCCAGGAGTAAAGGCAGTCTAGGAGTTGTTGCAGCTTGTTGGAATCGGGAGCTATGAGCACAATAACGTCTGCATACAAGAGAAGAGACACGTTGACATGATCTATATCTACTCCACATTGCAGCTCGCTTGTCTCACTTGCCAGGTCATCAATGTATATAGAAAATAGAGTAGGAGAAAGACAGCATCCCTGTTTAACGCCAACGTTCACATCTAACCAATCAGTTACTTCCGTGTTAACTTTGACACAACATTTGACATTTTGATAAAGTGGCTGTATTGCTGATAAAAACTGTTCTTGTATTTGGAAACGGACTTTCAACTTTAACAACAGTAGCTGTCTTTGAACCGAGTCAAAATCCTTTTTAATATCAGTGAAGCACAAATAGGTGGAAAGTTTTGATATCTTTCTGTTATAAACAATCTTTGTAAGCGAATGAAGATGATCCTGACATGACCTGCCTTTCCTGAATCCATTCTGTACATCATTTAGTAAGTCCTCATGCTCTAGCCAGGTACGAAGTCTGTTGTTAAGGATTTTCGCATATATCTTGTAAGGCACTGAAACTAGTGTTATTCCCCTATAATTGGTTGGAATTCTTGGGTCTCCATTTCCTGATTTCGGGATAGGTGTTATTATACCTTTCTGCCATATCTTCGGGACTAGACCTGTACTGAACATGATATTAAACAGTCCATATAAGATATATATACTGTCATTATTCCTTAACACTTCCACTTGGAGCTGGTCGACTCCTGGCGCTTTATTCAGCTTCATACTCTGGACAGCCTTGATAACTTCTATCTTTGAGATGGGCTCATTTAACTCTTGAATGTTTAAAGTTTTTTTGAGAGGTTCACAAAATTCTTCATGTTCCTCGGGTTTTCTTCCATAAGCAGGGGGCGTGTGGTTTAAATCAGGGTTAAAGAGTTCACTAAAATCATTTTTCCATTTGTCCCTGACAGCACTGTGATCTGAAACAGCATATCCATGCTCGTCTATGATTTCACTAGGGATGAGGATCTTTCTTTCGTTTTGGATACCTAGTTTACCAATGTTTTTCCAAAATATATTTGGGTTACTTAGGGGTTTTTCTTTTTGAAAACTTCTCTTGTACAGTCTGTGTATTTTATCAAACAGTTTGCGGGCTTCACAGTAATTTGCTCTTAAGGTTGTGTTTCTTGGACGATTGTATTTACTTTTTGTCCAGATCCTTTCTTTCTCACACACATTGCTCCATACATTCTGTAATTCTTCACACCAATATGGTTTACTTCTGCTCTTATGGGTCTTTTGGGTTTTGTGTACTTTATATATCTTCTTTTGTTTCAGTTTAGTCTCCCTTTCCACTGTAACAGCTTCTGTCAAAGAGTCATAATTAAAGTCTAGGTCCTGTTGTTGTACATTCGCTTTCTCTGTTTGTTTAATCTAATTTTGAATTTATTGTAGCTGTTCATTATTTACCAAAACGTTTTGAGGAATATTCTTTACATCTGGCTTGAGTTGCTGTTTGACTTGAGGCTTTAGATTGTTTATGATGTCCTTGTGGCTTGTTGAAGTGTTGAGGTGTAAATCCCAGGTCAAGATGGAGTTGTCTGGCAAGACTATGGACGGAGCCAAGTTGCACCTTAATGAAAGTTCACTCATTCTATACACATTGAAGTCCCTCACATAATGTAGTTGTTCATATGGTGTTATTACGTAGTCCACAATGGATTTCCCTTGTCCGCTGACGTAAGTATAGTCATGATTTCCTATTCTGCCATGCAACATACACAAGCCACATGATGACAAACAGTCAAGTGTCAGTTATTTCCCTCAGCTGCAAGTCCCCCACTCCCTCTATTATATCTTTAACGAGCCACAGCGAGCATTAAAGTCCCCACATAAGTAGATAATCCCTTTATTCTGATATGTGTAGCATTGCTGTTGTAGATCCTGTAGAAACTGTTCAGTGTCTATTGTTCTTGTTGATCCAATTGGAGGAAGATAAACAACGCAAAGGTAGAGATCAGTGTCGGGATTCCTTTGTACTTTAATCCACATTATACCTCTGTGTCATAGTCGTCTAGTTTAGTTACATATTCTGCAAGGTTTTTCTTCACTAGAAATCCTATTGTTTCATCATGTCTAGGATGTAACCTACAAGCCAATTTAAACGATGATTATCCTGGTTTTGCACTATGAAAGGAAGTAAGGTTATCTTTCTATTACTAACAATAATCAAATGATATTTTCTATACTTTAGTTCTCTGACTTTACCAACAATCAAAGGCTTGACATCATTAAAGGATATGTTTGTTGTTGCCATCTTTAGACATAGGTGGAGAACACATTTCTAATAGGATGAACAATTAATAGTAAAAATTCCTAATAGAGTGAATACGCAGGTGGAGCAGAGGCTTCCAGCCGGCTAGGGGCTGTTGGGGCCTCCACCACTATATTTATTTCAGCGAAGCAGTTTAATGTGAAATGCCATTGGTTTTCGCGATAAATCCCTGTTGAGCTTGTTGAATCCTCTGTTTTATGTACTTTTTTCTCGTCCTCGCTTATATAATTTTTATGAACCTTTGATCTAATCTCATACTATATTTTGTTGTATTTTTCTAGTTCGCCTAAGATCAAACGAAACTCCTCTGAGATTTTGTTAACATTGAGCGCGGTGGAAACGTGATCTTCTATCGTGTTTAACTTTGATACAGCAAATATTCTAATTTCATCGTGTTTCTTTGCTTTACGGTTTAATTTGCAGGATGTAAATTTTAAACACCGACCCAACCGTTCCTGCAACTACAGCCGCTATTTCACGTCCTAGCACCACTGGCGCACCTACCACCGTTGTCAACAATCCAACCCCTACTGCTCCTAATCCCATGCTAGCTGTCATTAGGGTGGTGTCAGCGCCATCTATGTAGTTTAAGGCTCTGTTGTATTTTTTATGTAGTGATGCCCGCATGGCACGTTCTTGTCCTAGTTGGCGTTTCATTTCGCAGATCTGTTTCAGACGAAATCCATTTGCACTTCCTTTAATATTTCCTTCATCTACGGCTGGATACAGCCCCATTCTATAATATAGTTTATAAATTAGTTTTTAATTAAATGTCAGGTAATATTTGACTAAAATATTTAAAGCCTATATGGTTTAATTTTTTGGTTATAATATATTTCTAAAATTTAAATAATAGTAAAAATTAATGATAACACCGTGGAGGCTCGTTGATGGTGGATGGCCTTTTCTTATTATGATTCGACAACTTTTATTCTCATGACTTTTATTCCAAGATAATAAACAGCCATTTAAAATAGTCTGATTAATGGAGCTCTCTAAGAGATAAACATCTACAAATGTGGTTTTATATTATATTCTTATTATATTATATTACTTAATATGGAGATATTATATAAATTAAGTATATTAAAACGAAAGATGCTAAACTGGGTAGGTACACTTACAACTACCGGGTAGGTACACTTTCCAAGCGTAAGGTTTTGTCCACAATAGAATGTATTCAACAACGTAAACAACATAACGCGTGTCACCTAGAAAGAAACAGTTTTGGTGCTTTGTGTTTCCTTTGAGAGGGGTTTTACAAGGCCATTAGCTCACGACTGGTGACGCGTGACGTCCTGGACAGAAGGTGACAGTATTTTGAGTTCTTTCCTTAATTACCCAGTCAGTACAGTTAAAAGATCTCACAACACTGTTTATTAATGTGTCCCAGCATAGTCTTTATGTCACTGGAGTTCGGTCACTCTTGATTAGGGCTTTCACAAATAACTTCAACTTCATAGATACAGCTTGAATTTTGTTATATGTATACAATACCTAATATCAAAAGAATCTCAAGGCTTAGTATTCTAAGTGTACTGTACACGTTGCTTGAAGTAAAGTTCTGCGTTCAGGACCCGTGAAGATCTGGAGTAGAACAGGCCTTCAGCAACCCATGCATGCCATAAAAGGCGACTATGCTCGCTGACTTGGTTGACACACGTCGTCAGTTCCCAGTTGTGCAGATCGATGCTCATGCTGTTGATCACTGGAAGGTCTGGTCCAAACTCGAGTATCTACAAACCGCCATATTGCTGGAATATTGCTGAGTGCGACATAAAAATAAACTCACTAAATTAAACTGAAATTATTTGTCATTATAATTTCATCGATTTTAAACCATATGTTTGCAAAATAAAGAAAACAGGGAAATGAAAATAGTTTCGTCCACGAGCGAGATTACTTAAATTAAGACCGGAATGAGTTCATTTTTTTTGTCATGATACTTATAAACACACTTTCATTTATTTACAACCTCCAAGACAATAAAAAAATATGAATTTTGAGTGGAAGTCCAGATTCTTGTACTTGTTAGAAATTAGCGGAATTAAGTCAAAATGTACTCATAAATGTACTTTCATTTTGAATTTTGTGCCATGATACTTATAAATATGTCTTCATTCATGTACAACCTCCAAAACACAGGAAAAGATGTACATGTATTTTGAAGTAAAAGTATTTATTCTGGCATATTTTTTAAAAATCGCGCTGAATTCACAAAATTAAGTTAAAATCAGTTGAATTTTGTGTCATGATACTCATAAAGGCAGTAAAAGGAAAGTAAAGCAAAAGGAGATATAGTCGCCCATGGCCGAGACTTTTTCAAAATAGCTCTAAATTAGCAAAATTAATTCAAAATGATTGGAAATTTCTGTCATGATACTCATAAATGTACTTTCATTCATTTACATCCCTCAAAACATGTGAAAAGATATATATGGAGGAAAAGGAAATATTCTCGCCCCTGAGCCAGAATGTTTTTCGCCCATGGGTGAGATTTTGTTAAATGGCTCTAAATTAACGGAATTAAGTCAAAATGGGTTGAAACTTGTATCATGATACTTATGAACATGTTTACATACATTTACAACCACCAAAACATGGAAAAAGATGTATTTTGAGTAAAAGTAAATATTCTCACCCATGGGCCAAATGTTTTTCGCCCATAGGCGAGACTTTTTTAAATCGCTCTAAATTAGCAGAATTAAGTCAAAATAAGTGTCACGACACTAATAATTTTACTTTCATTTATTTAAAAACTGGAAAACATTGAAAAAACATGTATTTTCAGTGAAAGTAATTATTCTCGTTCATGGGCGAATATGTTTTTCACCCATGGGTGAGATGTTTTTCTAAAATGCTGTCAGGTAGCGGGGTCAAGTCACAACGAGCTGAAATTTGTGTCATGTTACTTATTTCATTCATTTACAACCTCCAAAACATTTATTCTAGACGAAATTAAACATTCTCACCCATGGGCCACTGCATGCCCATGGGCGAGCGTGTTTAAATTTTGAGTTTTCGAAAAAAACGTTGGTTTTTTTTCATTTTTTCATCCTTAGCACATATACATAACAGCTGCATGGAGCTTTTTGCCAAATCCCTTGTGAGAGAGTGGCCACAGTGCGGAGAGTTTCTGGACTTTTGTGAGTCCAGAATTAAATTGGGACGTGTTAACCTCAAAATACTTGATTCTATTCACCATCAGGGTCTGAGACTGTGTCTTGGATCTTTCCGTACTTCTCCTATTGCCAGTCTTTATGTCGAAGCTGATGAGCCATCTCTAAACAGCGCCGTATCAAATTATTATTACAATATGTCACAAAACTATATTCTAATGAGTCCAACCCTGCTGCGAGTTTACTTCTCTTTATGAAGATCTGTATTAAAAAATAGTCTTCTCTTGTTCCACCTCTGAAGCTAAGAATTCAATCAATCATTTCTGCTCCCGGCATTGAGCTGGAAAATATAGCTCCTTTCCGCCTTCTTTCTTCTCCTCCTTGGCAACTAGTAAGGCCCCAAGTTGACTTAACACTGACAACTTTTTAAAAAATGCAAACTAATGAATTACAATATAAACAAGAATACAATCAATTAAAAAATAAGTATAACGCATACAATTCAGTATTTACTGATGGATACAAGAATAGTGGCGCAGTTGCTTGTGCCACTGTCATTGGATTCAGAACAATATCTCCTAGATTACCGGATAATAGTTCTATATTCAGCAGAAACAAACGCAATACTCTCTGCCCTTAGATATATTCAAAGACATCCTAAGCATAAACAATATATAATCTTTTCTAGCTCTCTTTCATGTCTTCAGGCTATTAAAAATATTTCTTGCAAACATCCACTTTTAATAGAAATCAATTAATTCTAGTAAATGCTTCAGGAGTTGATAATGTATGTTACCAGCTCCTGTAGCAGTATCATGGGCTTGATCAAGAGCAGTATGGAGCTCATGAATAGAAAAGGTTTCATTATAATCTTCCCCATTATCTGAGTTGAAATTAATAGTTTTCTTTTCTTGTTGTTTTTGAGACTGCTGGAATTTAGGTAAATAATTAGGAGAGGAAGAGTGTTTAGCAAGGGTTTCACCTAGTTTATTTGCTATATCTGATATATCCGTAAGTAACTGATCTCGATGTTTAAAATGATAGACGCTAGATTTAGTACCTTTACCTTTAATTTTCTGGACCATGTTCCATACCTTGGACATGGGTGTCCTCGAATTTATTTTAGATACATAATTTTGCCAAGATTTGCGTTTGTTCTGTTTAAAAGTACGCCGTGCTTTAGCATTTTAAATTTTAAATTTATTTAAATTATGCACCATAGGATGGCGACGGAAATAATGTTCTGCTTTTTTCTTTGCCTTCCTAGCTTGCAGTCATCGTTGAACCATGATTTTCGAATATGTGGAACTGTATTTGGTATACACTCATCACCTATGGAATTCAATTCATCAGAAAAGCATTTGATAGCATCAGGAACGTCAGTAAAAGGTTCAGGTTTACGTTTTTCAGCACACAGTGTTTCATATAACGCCCAGTTAGCCTTTTTAAAATTCCGCTCTGATGATGGAGGAACATCAGATGGAGTTACAGATTTTAGTATAGTAGGAAAATGGTCACTTCCACAGACGTCATCGTGGATTGACCATTCGAATTCATTTAGTAGTTCTGAATTTGTGAGTGACAAGTCGAGAGCAGAATAGCTCCCTGTACCAGAGTGTAAATATGTGTTGGAACCATCATTATAAATACATAAATCATTGTCTGAACAAAAGTCCTCCAACAATTTACCTTTAGTGTTTGTAGTTACACTACCCCAGAGTGGGTTGTGCCCATTTAAATCTCCCATTATAATACAGGGCTTCGGGAGTTGGTCATATAGAGCGTGAAGATCAGTTTTGGCAAACGTCGAAGACGGCGAAATATAAAGAGAGCATAGCGTAAACGCTACATGTAAAGTAATTCTCACTGCAACAACCTGCATATTGGTATTAAGTGAAACAGGGATTTGAATCACGTTTTGTCTGACTAGAATGGATGATCCGCCAGTGGCCTTATCACCCGGAGGTGAAAAGCAATGACATGCATTAAACTGACGAAGGTCAAATGTATCTGTTTGTTTTAAATATGTCTCTTGGAGACATAACGTTGAAGGTGTAAAATCTTGGACTAATAGCTGTAATTCATGTAAATTAGTCCTCTATCCTCTGCATTTCCACTTTACAATATTATTGGAATAAACTATCTTTTGGGGGGATTTATTGGGGATCTTCCACGCACTCTTTTGGAGGGCGACCTAGAATGGACATTTTCCGAAACATCCATGTCCTCGAGAGACCCATATTTATCGAACAATTGAATTCTATTTTGTGACCCTTTAGGAGCTCTGCCACTTTGTTGTTTTGAAGCATCCGGCTTAGGCTTAGGTTTACTTTCAACAGTTGACTATCAGCTGTCGACTGAGACTTTGAGTGTGACTGGGATGATGATGATGATGATGATGATGATGATTTGTGATCGGAAGAAGACTTTTAGGTACTAGGATGAGATTCCTTAGTCTGAGATGACATAGCAGGGGACAAAAGCTGTGGAGAGTCGCACTTTACCCAAGTCAAGGTAGTTTGACAGCTTGTGGATGATTTTGTTATTTTAGAGCTGTACACAGGTGATGTGTTTGCTACTGTAGCATAACTTTCTGTCAGGTCAGATCTCTTCACCAGTTTCTTTGCTTCAGAAAAAGGGATATTGTGAGTAAACTTTATTCTGTTAATCGCCATTTGCTCTTTCCAAATTGGACACTGTTTCCAGGAAGATGAATGGTCGCCTAAGCAGTTGGTGCATTTTTTAAAAATCACTGTCACAATCTTCTGTTGTGTGTGTTTTCTCACCACAGTGAGCACAAACAACAGACAATGTGCAGGTAGTTACACCGTGTCCATATTTCTGGCATTTAAAACACCTGAGCGGGTTGGGGATGTAGGTTTCAACTTGGATGTTACAGTAAGCTGCCTTTACTGACTTTGGAGCATTTGGAGACGAGAAGGAAAACAGATAGATATTTGTTTGGATGGTTTCGTTATTTTTCCGGGTTGAAAAACGCTTGACATAATGCACATTTTGATCTTTCATTTCGCATGCTATGTCAAGTTCTGACATATCTGCAAACAGTCGATCACGATCTCTGACAATACCTTTACTTGTGTTTAGGGTTTTGTGAGCAGAGACCGTGACCGGAATGCCCACGAAAGATTTAACACTCATCAGATTGGTTGCTTGCTGTTTTTTCCCGCACTCAACTAGCAGTGCACTCGAACGTAAGCGTCTAATGTTTTTAACATCCCCAGCACTACCTGGAATGCCCTTAGATACTGCAAAAGGTTTCAACTCTAATGGTTTCTTGTCAGGTGTTTCAGTTACAAGGAAACGTGGCCAATACTCAATCGATGCAGACGGTCTGTGGTCAGTATCAACAGGGTCAATATCAAGTGGACGTTTTGTTTTCTTTGGTGAGATTTCATAAGCCATGGTTAGTGTAATACGGTTCATCATCCGAGCTCCCCACCCACCGCGGAGTATCACAAGGACAATGCTAAAAGCAAGTGGGTCTCCAACTTGCAGCACCAAGGATACATTGTCAATAAGGCTTCTGTGATGAATAAATAACAAATCATGCTATTGAGAGCTACTGTAGTTGGGATAATTCTTTTTTTTCACAAGTTGAGGTTATGAAAGCTCGTGCATCAATTAAAGAACTTCCGGCGTAGAGAGCCTTTGATTAAGTAAATCGAAAAAAGCTCTTATAAGTTCTCCATGAAAGGGGTATAGGTGGTAAAATATTTAATGTTAACGAGCTAGAGGCAGAATTTGAACAGAGCGAGTTGAGGGGCATATTCGTTGTCCAGGAAAACCTAAAGAAAGCTTTGTTACTGTTATTTGCTGACGATCTTGCTTTGATCGAGGAGACTGTTTTAGGGCAACAAAGGAAATTAGATTTTCTTGAGAAATTATGTATTAAATGGGGCTTTAAAGTAAATTTGGAAAAGTCAAACATAGTAACATTTATTTTTAGAAATAGTGGCTCATTGCAAAGGACAGAACGATGCTGGTACAGAATTGAAGTGTGTCTCGTATTAAAAATATTTAGGACTTCTATCGATTGGTTTGGTTCGGGGCGTGTGAAACTCTGTCTATTCAGGCTAAGAAAAGAGTTGTTTCTTGTTTACTGACTATTGCCATCGCCCCTCCCCCCAGTTACATTTCAGTCTGTAACTAAAATGTTTTATTCTGACATTTCTCCAATCCTTTTTGCCGGTGATGAGTTTAAGGTAATACCATCTGGTGGCCATACATTCAGACAGTCACTTTCTAAAGAAGTGTCTCAGTGTCCCCAGAATGACATCAAGAAGTGCAATTCTTGGTGATACAGACAGGAGATATTTTAGTGTTAGTTATTATAGTCTATGTATTAGATACTTGTGTAGACTTATTCCAATGGATAGATCAAGGTATCCCAAGACTAGTTATGAAATGCTGAAATTAGTTATGAAATTTTGATGAACATGATAAACCATGTTGGGTTTCCCACGCTCGAATATTATTGTTTGAAACTGGCTTTTCGTATGTGTGGTTTACTCAACATTGCAGTAGTATTAACGCATTCATGAATTTGTTCATGTGTAGAGAATGTAGAAAACTGGCAGTGCAAGATCTCGGGGTCATCATTTATAAATTATTATAGTGGCTTTAAATCTGCGTTGGGTGCTGAAAAGTATATTCTAAAATTGTTTCCCGAAAAAATCCTGTTGAGGGTATATTGTAAGTTTCGCTCTGCGTTTCATAAATTGAGATAAACTTCAGCTAGATTCAAATGCAATGATAACCCCAATGGATTGCTATGTACAAAATGTCGTCTTGGTTGTATTGACGACAAATATCATTTTCTACCCATGCTATGTGAATGTACATGTACAACATGCTGATGACTGTTATGTGCACTGTGTGCAAATTGTTTGATGTGAAAGTACCGTGGCTCACATGCCCCAGGATACAACTTGTGTTTTACTTACTACTTTCTTCTTACAAGATATGATGATTTCTGTAGGTATCTAAATGATTTTTCAATTTCAAATGTACAGCCAAAAATGAATGTAAGTTTGAACATTCTGCTCGACTAATTCGTGGAGAGTGTAGACATGAAGTTAGAAGGTAATACAGTAACTGAGGAAAGGCGTTTGAGTAGAAATGTGAGTAAAGTATAAACTAAGTATACATAGTTGGCATAACAGAAATTTCACTTAATTCAAAATGATGCCCAGAATTGGCACCCACAGAAATGATCGTACAGTTATGATCAGTATTTTTCAGGTCAGGATTTTCTATAATATTTAAGGTGTTCAGTATTGCATGATAATATCTTTTTCATTATGTACCCTTAATTAGAAAATTCAGAAATAAACAATGTGAGGATAAAATCTTTTCAGGACCGACTGTAAAGGACTGGTTACACTCCGAACTGAAGAACAAATATTTTCCTTTACCAGGAGCAAAGACATATTACAGCAAACAGTTTCAGTGTCTGCACGTAACAATACTAGTTATAGGTTAAGTGCCAGTGACTAACAATATAATGTTGTCTTAAATCATCTGTATTGTTAAATCCCCAGAAATTTAATTTCACAACTTAAAAAATAATTTTCTGTCCCCAACGTCAACAGTCTATTGCTGCAAGATTTGGAAAGCGCTTTTCCGGGATTTAAAATATCAGGGAGTGAAGAGTGAAAAGACAATGACAAAGTTTTACAAAGGGCCATTCTCACAGTTTATGTATCTCACACATGCATAGGTTTCGAAAGCGTTTCCAGGCTTCCCTAGGCAGTTGAACAAGCTAACAAGCTGTGTGTGAATGTTACTAGACTACTCAATAATTCTATAAAACGAACTATGAATGTACAATGAAAACAAAAGATTACAAAAAGGCTTAATACCTTAAAGAACAAATAGTAAAACACACATCTCTTCTGTCAGGTTCAAACATGTATGATGTGTAACTATGGTTTTACTTTAACATTGTCAGAGAGTGGAATGTTACAAAGTGACACTGCGACTAACGCCAGAGATTTGCTGGACTTGCCAATGGGACAGTGACTATTTTGAAGCGTGCACATACATCAACTTCATGACCTTTAATTTGTTACTAGACGCATCATCAGTAAGATGTCCAGGTTTATTACAATTTGACTGAAATTGTAATGGCATGTGAACTTTATTTCTTTCTCACTGGCATTCAATAACATAACTGTCAAAAGGAAATACATACCCTCAATCGGAAAATGTCAAGGGTATATACAGATTTGAATCGTTTCATCAAATGCAACTCATTTAGGTAAGGGTAAACTGCACTTTACTGCATGCAAACTACATAATGCACCATTGGTCAGATATTCAGCAGCACATGTACATCGCAAATTGCTTAATATTCTGCAAATTTGCATTAAGTGAAACTGCTGGACTTTAGGCTGGCAAGTAAACAACTCACACTCCTGTACGCGCATGCGGGCCTGAACATAACTAGCGGAATTTGAAGTTGGTATTCCCGTCCGTCTCTATTTCTGTGGTACGGGGCGTTTGGGTGATTCCCTCTGTTAGTGTTTTTCCTCGTGCCATCCAAAACGCAACAAATATTATTGATAACACTACAGGCCAAAACTCTGTCATTAGTTTAGTCTTCAGGGGTCGTTTTCTGCATGGATAAAAAAAGTTGTGTTACTTATGCGTGTGAGTGTATGAAGTATTACATATTTATATCTATGTTTTTATTTCCCAGATGTTCAAATATATGATGTAGTAAGTGTTCATATAAAACAGTAAAACAGTCAGCTCACAGATAACACAATAGCTTGCCGGGTGTTCTGTAAATTCATATTAAAAATATCATGACGTCTACGATTCAAGTATTACAGCTTACACATTTTATATTTGTACATCAGTGAGCAAAGTGTGAAAAGATTACCACAAAGCATAGAATTTAGGCAAACTATTGCTCGAAAATGAAATGCATCTAAATGTTTGATAACATTTTAACATTTCTTTTTTGATACATGTACGTCTAAAATTGGGATCCAATCCCTTTCTGTTCATATTGGAAATATGTTGCTTCACAATTAAGCAGATGACCTTTAAGGGGTTATTTTTCTTGCAGTTAATCCAAATTTAATATTTTCTGATATGAAATCAATATATCCTTCTCCCAACGTTTCTATCCATTTAGCCAAATCTATCCACACTCTACATGAAATACTGTCACATGGTAAATGTATACCACTCTCATGTACATCTTTACAAAACGGACACGGGTGAAACCATATATATATAATCTTAATCTTGCAGAGAATTACTATTTAGTACATCCTGTACTGAAACCATTTTATAGTTACAGTGTCTGTATATCGGTTTGCCATTAACTTCCTTTACAGATACCTGATCCCAATGGAGTTGGACAATTGATTTACTGAAAATGAACTGGCATAGTGATTGGTAGTAATACTTACTCTCTATACCTATCTTTTCCTAATTTGAAAACATGTAGGGAAAGATAAGTAAGACCAGTATATTTTTCACATTATTGAAGGTGAAGTTTCTCTTCTTGAAATATTCATTTAATGTTTAGTTTCTAAAGTATGTAAGGATATCAATATTTAAGATTCAATTCAATTCCATTCAGTTACCTTTTACCATTCATAACATTTCCTTTTCGTCCCAATTTCTGTCAAGAACAATCTTTCCACCTGGTATATTTATAACGTCTGTACTAGCAGTTTCGTCTCGATAGTAAGTCGTTGTATAATCAGGCTTTACCTCTACACCATCCCTCTAATATGTATTAGAAACACATTTGCTATTGTATTCGCCAGTCGTAAGCCATAGGGGGGTGAGGGAGTTTAGTTATACGCCGCTTTTAGCAATAATCCAGCAATATCACGGCGGGGGATACCAGAAATGGGCTTCGCACATTGTACTTCTGTGGGGATCGAACCCTGGTCTTCGGCGTGACGTGCGAATGCTTTAACCACTAGGCTACCCCACTGACCTTTAATATTTTCCATTTACATCTGTCTATGTCCTACTGTCTTTCAAGATATATTGACCTAAAAAGTACATGAAGTCTTGTTTTCCTTACGCAATGATCCTTATGATCTATTAAATCTAATCGTCCGGTTGAATAAACTGTAAAAGACAATCCGCAATGTGATTATCTTCAGTCCAAATGGACTTACATCACTGAAACTAGAAGTATTAGTTAATTGAGCTTGAGGTTCCGGGTTAGAATGTAGTGAGTGAGTGAGTTTAGTTTTACGCCACACTCAGCAATATGCCAGCTATATGGCGGCGGTCTGTAAATAATCGAGTCTGGACCAGACAATCCAGTGATCAACAACATGAGCATCGATCTGCGCAATTCGAAACCGATGACATGTGCCAACCAAGTCAGCGAGCCTGACCACCCGATCCCGTTAGTCGCCTCTTACGACAAGCTGAGTCGCATTTTATGGCAAGCATGAGTTGCTGAAGGCCTATTCTACCCCCGGGACCTTCACGGGGGATTTTTAGAATGTATCTTCAGTAAGCTATGCTCTTATGAGGTGACTAACGGCATCGCGTGATCAGGTTCGCTGTCTCATGTAGCCTGTTCCCAATGGCGCAGATCGATGCTCATAATGTTGATCACTTGATTGTCTGATCCAGACTTGATTATTTACAAACCACCGTCATACAGCTGGAATATTGCTGAGTGCGGCATAAAACTAAATTCGCTCATTTATTGTCTCTTTGAAGAACTGAGACGCATTTAAGAACATTTTCACGATTTCAGATCGGGGGACCTAAGATGAGAAACGACAGCCGAAGCGATTCACAGAAGAATTATCACACAAAAAACGTAAGAATCTTTCACTGTCGAATATTTTTACTGCACGGGACTACCCACCGAAACAAAGTTAGATTGAATGTAGACATCTGCTAAAATACACAGAATACTGTACAGCTGGACATGATAACATTTACAGAATATACAAGGCGATACGTCACGGAGTGATACATCAGACGGATGCTGTCCAGTAGAGTCTGATACACAATCTACGAGATGATACATCAGATAGATGCTGTCCAGTAGAATCTGATACACAGTCTAGAAGGTGATACACCAGATAGATGCTATCCACTAGAGGTCTGATACATAATCCTACATACGACAAATCTCCATCTCTCAATATACTGTGTACCTGCCATCTCACCGTATATCTATGAATCTTTGGATGTATGTCTGTGTTTATCACCATTTGCTACCTCTGTCATACATGGTATACCATCATTTATATATGTTTGTGCACCCACCTATCCGTATCTGTGTACACCAGCCACCTTTATGTATGTCATATCAGTCACATGTTTGTATATATGTGAATAAAATTTGTCTCCCTGAAAACGAGTGTATGCCAAACACCTCTCCATATATCTGTGAATTAATTGTATACGAGTGTAAATGTTACAGAAAGTACGTATAATCGGTAAATATGTTATTATATTATAAATGTTTGTATATTGTATTAGGTATTTTTACTGATTCCGTCGGGGATTATGTATACTTACTTACATTTTGAGGGAAAATATTTACTGAAATCATGGTCTCATCAAGAATACAATGTGAACAGAGACACGTTTGCTGGTTCACGTTCTTCATGTCATGTTGCCATGGTAACTAAAGGAACTGGTCGGTTACATTCAGCACTTCAGTTTTACAGTATAAACCACTTGTCTGAATACCTGTGTGTCAGTTGTCTCTCATTATCGGTTCAGTAATATACAGATTTGATTATTCAGTTTCAGATTCAGGCGTCCCCGCGGAAATTCAAGAACTGCCTATATCTGCTGATAGCTACAGTTGTATGTGGAACTGTTATGGTATGTTACAGTGTGCCCAGTTTCCTGCCGATTGGAACACGGGCGAAGTGGACGGTCTACTACCCAATCACCAAAAACAAAACCATCAATCCTGATGTCTCAGGAACTAAACCCGACCATCAGAAAATGGTTTTTAAAAGTAACAGCACTTATCCGCATTTCTATAAACCAGTCTCGTTTCATTCTTCGGACAAGTACAGACAGAAGAGATCCTACAGCGTGGATTTCACTCACGGATACCGTCCGGTAACAAGCAACAAGTCTAAGCTGATACTCTTTCATAATCCCCCAGGTTGGTTTACTGGATTCCAAAAATTCTGTCCACAAGGTTTACAGAAATGTCCACAGAAACACTGTGATTGTTCCTTTGATCCAAAGCGTATGGATAAAGCAGATGCTGTCATATTCGACGCTGTGGATCTTCGATATACAAGCCCTCCCTCTAAACAAGCAAACCAAGTTTGGATCATGTTCGGAATAGAGTGTCCCTTTTATTACAACAATCATTTATATCTGACAAAACAATGGCGTCATGCGTTCAACTGGACCATGACGTATCGTCTCGACTCTGACGTCATCTTGCCTTACAATGTTCTTTATCAGATGCAGCAAGCACCGAAAGCTAATTTTTCTCAAATTGCTCTGAATAAATCGAAGTCGGTCCTCTGGTTTGTTAGTAACTGCAACACACAATCCAAACGGCAACAATATGTGAAAGAACTGCGTAAGTATATAACAGTGGACATCCATGGAAGATGCGGGCCGTTGAAATGTAGCGGACCTAAGTGCGACATTTTATACCAACAATATAGGTTTTACTTATCATTTGAAAATACAGTTTGCGTTGACTACATCACAGAGAAGTTCTTTAAAGTATATTCTCATCGTAACATTGTTCCAGTTGTTCGGGGAGGTGCTGATTATCAGTCCCTGGTTCCAAAAGGAACGTATATTAATGCAGCAGACTTTTCTAGTCCGAAAGAATTGGCAACGTATCTTAAGTATCTGGAAACAAACGTAACAGCTTATGCTGAGATACTGGAAGCCAAATCCAGGTACACACATTCATATATAGGGACAACATATGAATCTGCTTTCTGTGATATATGTGTGAAACTCCATAATTTGGATCAGTATCACCAATACTATAATGACAGTGTCCGCTGGTTACAGGAAGACGCTTGTCACAGTCCCAAAGACGTTTGATACGCTTTGTTGTGACTTTTTGATTTCTGAAGTGTGTGTTCATTTCATTTTAAATATATTAACATACATCCTATTTAAATAGGATTATTTACACGAGTTACACGCCCCTGTCGAAGTACACGCCAACATACTGAGAGTATTTTAATACCAAATATTGTTGTAAAACAAGCCGCACGGTCTCCAAAATAGCATAGAGGACAAGATCAGACATCGGAGCTACCCTAGAGGCAGAAAGATGATTGACTTAGCCCTGTTTAGAGCTAGGATTGGGATGTTTTCTCACCCATCGGGGACACGACAGGTGTATGTCGACGCGTACTCGCCGCATAGCAGGCACAGCTCCTACATGCCATACAGACTGATTATGTGCACAGGTTTCTTCTCTCTACACCTCATACTGTCATTTGTCACATTTAAATACTGCAGCATGATATCCACCAAAAATTGGGGGAAATATCTACCACGTGAATGTGTTTGTTTACCTGCGAGTCATTTGTGTGACGTCACAAGTAGTACACCTTTGATCAGTGGAGCATATCGGGGTAGTGTCCATCTTAAGAACACAAGGAGTGTCTTCTATGCGAACAAAAACTTTATGCGGGATAAACTTACGCTATCAAATGATATTGAAAGCAACCCAGGCCCTCATACCATGAAGGATCTAAATGATGTTAAGTCAGCAATATTGGATGAATTAAAAGATTTCAGAAGCTCCATGAAATCTGAAGTAGATTCAATTAAAGTTCAGCTACATGAGGTACATGCAAAATTTGATCAGTTGGACAATGCTGTGAAACTTATTGGGGATGATGTGAACAGAACAGAGCACCAGCAGGAAATTGTTTACAGTGACATTGACGCAATCACATCCAGACTGGAATCACTGGAATGCAAATTGGAAAAGCAGGCCGAGGACATCGACAAGCTTGAGGCACACAGCCGTAGGGATAACGTGGTGTTTTATAATATAAAGGAAACTGAGCATGAGTCATATGATTCTTGTAAAGATCTTGTTACAGTGACCTTAAACAAGCACACTCAAAACCGGACCTGGTGCCGATCGGACATTATAAGGGCGTATTGCACAGGAAGACAAGATAGCCCACTGATCGCGAAGTTCACGTTGACAGAAGACAAACTCTCAGTGCTAAATCAGAGGTCTAGATTCTAAAGTTCTCAGATTGGACTATCGAATGACCTGACTAAAAGTCAACGAAATATTCTGGCTGAGCAAAGGGACAAGGGGCTTATTGCATTCTTCAAGAACGGGCGTCTCATCACCAAACCCAGAGTGCCACAGTCTGAGGTAGCTAATGCGGAACCAGATGGTGCTGTCCAGTTGAACAGGACTGTTACTGTTGACAAGGCTAATGCAGAGGGAAACCAACCAAGCATCAGTAACAAGACCTTTGCACATTCATATAATTTTACGGGCTCTTCGACACCTAACGGAAACGTACGACCACATTTTAAACAGATTAAATAAATTCATCGAATCTAACGAAATTCTTTCCGAAGCCCAGGCTGGTTTCAGAAAAGGATATTCACCAGCAGACCATATTTTCAGTTTATTTCACATGTCGGGACTATTAAAATGTCGCAAAAAGAAATTACGTTGTGCATTTATCGACTTTCAAAAAGCGTGTGATACCGTCTGGAGATCAGGGCTCTGGAAAAAACTTCTGCAAAATAGGATATCTGGGAAATGCTTCAAGGTCATTTTTAACATTTATCAAAATATTAAATCATGTGTCCGTAACGGCGGAAATTATTCTGATTTCCTCTTGTGAAAACAGGCTGTCCGCCATGGAGAGAACTTGTCCCCAGTTTTGTTTTCGTCATGTATTTAATGATCTTGAAGATGTTTTATCCTCAGACTCATGCTGATGCATTTAGATAAATTCGGAATAGAACTGACTGCATTAGAGCTGATGCTGTTTGGGACAGGTATGCCAGGCAAGAGTCGGTCGAAGTAGGGGAGCGAATCAAAGGTGATCGTCAACGGCACAAGAAGTCAAGATTGTTGGTAAAAACACACCACTACCAAGACATTGGGACAAATCAGGGGTCCCCTCAACAAGTCTAGTCTTGTCGCACATACGAACGAACGATGAAGTTCTGTTGGTCCGGCCATGCTACCTGTTGGTAAGGTACATTTGTAGTTCTTAGGACGTCCTGTCCTGTCTTAACAATATCTGTAAAAAGAGATTGAACGGGATAGAACGTGTAATGATTATATAAATTACAATGCTCGTTTGATCATAAATAGCTGTCAGCATGTCTATCTCATCTGTGCCCAATCCCCAGACAGTTGGTATTACGTATAAACAGGAAAGAAATGCGCCTTCACCCCATGTGAACAACGTTTTCAAGCAGTTCAAGCCCGCCTTGAGTCAGTTTATATCCGTTCTGGATTACACCTACCACTTTCTTAACATGCACTGCCCAGCTCTAACTCTTTCTTAACTCAACCAGACCGTATTCAGACACCTGTTCCCGTTCGCACTACGTTCTCACTCTGATTCCAGCGTGTGCAGTGGTAATAGCAGACATGTCCTGGTTTGGTTTCTGTAAGTAACCCAGCCCATTCTATATCCGTTATCAGTTTCAAGATGGAAACATCGACATCACCATGCCTCCACAGAAAAATGAGGGTGGACCAAGAAAGACATCTTATTTATTGAAGGGGTGATGCATTCTAGAATTTCATCAAATCTGAGTGGGGTGATTCTGAAGAAATTGAGGGACTCATGATCATCAAGGCGGAGATCCTGTGTCAGTTGATGAAATGTTCCACGGCTGTTCCCCTCTCAGGTTAAAGCCAGTTTCTCACCCAAAAAGTTCTTGTTCGTTTCCTCCTTTCTTGCTCTACCAATTGTTCTGCTTCCAATAAAAATTCCAGCAAATAAACATTCAGCATGTTGACAGCTGCAAATTTGTTCATGTTTCACAGGCAGAATTTTTTATCCCAAAATGGAGAACATGTTAAAAACGCATGTCTGTATACCCTACCGTGTCATATCGTAATGCACACAGTGTTGGCATAGTAAGACCTGTGTGAGACCTACATGAACGCAGAACGAGAAGAACTTGATAGAATCTATTGCGCTCTTTTCGAACCGAGTAGAAATGTACTACAAACTTCTTAAGAACAATTCATTTGGATTTGAGAATACTTGTCACGGAATACCAATTTAAAGTAACTAAGAACATAATGCGGTCGTGTTTCGTCTGTCTGCGAACGAAGTTGACCTGGTGGAAACTGTGTACAAACGTGTTGCAACTGATGTCCAACTATATTATGTCTGCACACATCCCCATCAAGTTTGAAGTATGGCGATTCCGTTCGTCACTGTCCCAAATCACATCGTCATTACACCTGACAGCGTCTTATTAACACACTTCGGAAACAGGTCAAAACACTTCAGTGTAATATCAGACAATGTCAGAGAATGTTCCAGTTCGTATACGCATACAACGCTGCCATCAAATCCCAACGTCCATAATAGCTGAGTGAGTAATTGAGTGAAGCGTTCTGACAATTAGTGTAGGTTCAATACCCCAAAATGTTAGTTTTAAAGCCATTCTCAAGGACTGTCACGTTTAGTGAAGTCCTTCATTATTATGTCATCATTTTGTGCAGTTGATCCAGTCTACCAAATATGCCCTTCCCCGAGACAAGACACAAGAAAGGTCATTAAAACATCGGAATTTCACAAGAATATCTTTAAATTTTAAGGGAATAAATCGGAATTTGATACAATCATATAAAACATGTATTAATTTATATGTTTTATTGTCTGCAACCAGATCTTAATACACCATAGGCAATGTACGATTAATCAAAACCAGATTTAATCCATAAATGTACAATCCACGATCATTTAGATGCAAATCTGAATAAACACATGTACAATCTACGATTATGTAAAACCAGATCTAAATCCACAGAAGTTTAACCTACAATTTACGATGATTGGAAGATGTATCCACACCATGACTTGTATCTATATGACAGCTGATTCAGCAAAAGAACGTGTAGCTAAAAATGTAGCCAACAGGTATTCTAAACACTGGCTAGTATATATAATATCTCATCACCTGGACAAAATAGCTGACTAGGAGCAAGAATTAGCTCTGAAACGTCGCATGAAGAATGAAAAAGAAGTACTGTTATCAATAAAACGTGCAATGTGTTTAAAGTTACATTGTTGTTGTTTTTAGAATACCTCAAACCTGGGAGTATATCATATGTACTTTGCAAATCACCTAGGTGTTAATATCGTTGTTTCAAATGCATATTCCTTTAACGTCAAATTCATCCATATCGAGAGATTTTAATTCATTCAAAATGTATTATCCTACTTTGTCTTTCTAGGACGCATGTCGCATCACAACACATCTTTAGAACTAGTTTGCACAAGGAAAGGATGAACAAACCCACCATTAAACATGGTGGGCTAAAACAATTCAGTGTCCACCATAGCACCATATCTTGATGACGACATGCATACAGTAATAGATGTCGTTTGAGTGTTCCAGTGGTGTAGTAGTGGATGTAGTTGTGTCGTAATTAGTGGTGGCTGTGTTGCGTCCCATGTTGTGTCGGTGGTTGTGGTGTCTATATGTAGTGGTGCATGTGGTGGTGGTGCCCCATGCATTGGTGGATGTTGTGGTGTACCCATGTAATGCCGGTGGTGGTGCGCCATGTATTGGTGAATGTGATGGTGGTGTCTCATGTACATGTATGGTGGTGTCTGATGTTGAGAGTGAGTGAGTGAGTGGGTGAGTGAGTGTGTTTAGTTTTACGCCACACTCAGCAATATGCCAGCTATATGGCGGCGGTCTGTAAATAATCGAGTCTGGACCAGACAATCCAGTGATCAACAACATAAGCATCGATCTGTGCAATTCGGAACCGATGACATGTGTCAACCAAGTCAGCGAGCCTGACCACCCGATCCCGTTAGTCGCCTCTTACGACAAGCATAGTCACCTTTTCTGGCAAGCATGGGTTGCTGAAGGCCTATTCTACCCCGTACCTTCACGGGTACTGATGTTGAGATGACTTCTCACTTTACATAAAAAGTAAACCAGACATAGTGAAATTAATATTTCGAATCCACGTAATTTTTATCTTGCCAGTTGAAAATTTAAGTCTTACAATTTTATTCAAGTTAGGATAAAAGTTGTTTAACAAACGATTATAGATTGAAATCGTTATTACTGGTTTGTATTGCAAGGGGGTAAGCGCAGCAGTTAGAACAGTGAAACAAGAGCACGTGCGGTACGTGATGAGCGTTCTTTGTTATCACGCCCTGACATATTTGTTTTGCATCTATGGGGATCGTCGAATAACCGAATGGTTAAAGCGTTCGCTTATGACACTCCAAACAACCCTAATTCGATTTCCCATTTGGGAATGATGCGTGAAGTACATATTTGTTGCTGCTCACCGTGATATAGCTGCTATATTGGTAAAAGCGGACTAAAAAGTACACTCACACAGTCATAATCTGTGGGGGAAGCATGAATGATGTAGAATGTTCTTTGCCTTTTTAGTAGAACCGTCGATTACGCAAGCAACTGTTCCTTTCAAACACACTTTTGAAGAAAACATAAAATGCAGTGATATGAAACATTAACCTATTCGTTATCTTTACCGTTAAGAACGTGGATACCATCGTCCTGGGGGCAGAATTGGACCCTGAAGTCCCCCAGAGGCAGGACGACTGCCAAGAAGACATTCCATGGACAATAGTGGATCAAGGATTCTTCTGGAGCAGGATGTGGATGTGGATGTGGACGTGGCAGTTTCACTGTTCGTGCATTTTGTGACAATGTACTATGCGTGTCTACTACTGTAAATCCTCCAGTTGAATAGGTACCGTTGCATGCGTTGAGGGAACACGGTTCCAGAGTGTTTTTGTTTCTAAAAAAAGGGTTTTTTATGTCTGGTTTTACGTGCCGGGCTTCAGTTACCTTTGACCTTGTTCAAATCTCAAATTTGAACAAGGTCAATTTAGACACACATTCTGCGGCAACAATTTTGGTGTTTGTATTCAGGGATTTGGTTCTGTTCTATGTTGGGAATGATGACATTAAAAACACGTAATCCGCAGTTGTCCAGTTGTACTTGTTTGTTTTGTTTTTTGAAAGTTGTGAACTCCAGGAGAACTGTTTTTGTCCATGAAAATCGACTGTGCCCGACTTTATCGCCGTGTAGGAGAGTTTGTTTTTGCCATACACTGCCATACACTGCCATACACTGCTAAACACTGCCAACACAGAAACACATCAAGAAACATGTCCAACATCAGTGCGATGGCGTAGTATATCTACAAACCAGAACAATACAAAAACCTATCAACATTACCAGATCACATCGCACAGACTTTTAGTTCAATGTATGTACCAAACAATCCAGTGATGTCTGTAGATGAGACAAGACACTAAATGAAAAGCTCCCACTAACAGTCTAGAATATCATATTGAGCAAGAAAACTACCAAGTGCATGTTTGGAAACAGTATCTGCAGCCAATCATATTCCTTCACCACTTGACCATGGTTGGAGCATTTGTGGTGGTCAGCTTATCCTTTTTCTGGTGTTCTGATTTCGAGAGATTTTGCTCCCCGTGGATTAGTTGAATTGACATAGAGCAAATGCAGTAAAGTCAGTACGCCTGCAGAGAGATCTATGTCAATGCAGATGAACTGATATATTGTGCACAGAGACCTGTCTTTTTGTATGGCAGGTGATTGTTGCCCGAACAGCTTTGGCTTGTAGATGACTCCAATTCTGACATGATGTTACAAATGATATGAAAGAAAGTGAAGAGAAGAGTTAATTGTAGGCTTCTGAATGTATCAACAGTGATTAAGAGTTATCTGACAGACCATTTGAATAGCTACAACAAGAGCTTAGACGCAGTTATCGATCGTGAAGCATAGTTTTGGAATGCTTTGGATAATGTTATTTCATCAAATGTTTTAGGAATGTGAAGCTTTTATTAACCATAACATTGAATTTTGTTTTCTGTACTGTGTTAAACATGTGACACCAGATGAATTGTTTGTTTTATAGATCAGTACAAATTTAGTCCTCGACAATTCAAGACAGCCGGTAAAATGGTGGCCGTTTTGATTATTTTTAAAAGCAAAAATATGTAAAAAAAAAGTTAAACATCCTTTACCAATACACAAAGGTCAGATTGATAGTAGTGAAACTATCCATGGTTAACTTTGAGATGTTGTCGGGCAGCAAACAAAATGTCATGAAAATGCTCACAGACCCCCATCACATGAAATGGCCTATGAAAAAAAACTGATACCACAATCTAAGAGTATTACAGGCCTCTTCATGAGCCCAAGACATCATACTTACTGAAAAAGTGTCAAACCAAATCAGTACTTCGGAGGCTACGGCATCAGATTTTTCACCTGCCTCCTCCTGGACTAATTTAGAGTTACGGCCCTTAGAAAGATGTCAGCGCCCACAGTCAATGTGCAACATATGGAGTGGGAAGTCACTGTGCAGCATCTCTGTGTAACAAGTTTGTAATGAATATGGTTGTACATCTTTGACAAATGGGGAAAAAGAAGCAGGCTAAGAGTTTAACTGCCACTGACAAATTAGCGAAAAAGGATGAAAAAGGCAAGTATTTTCTGAACCGTATGGGTAAGCGGGGCACATTACATGACGTACATTGTCAGACAGCTAACCTTATTCTCTACTCTACTGCTACTACTTTCCTCGAAGGATCGGGGGAGGGGGTACCTGTTCCGAAATACTTTATGCGTATGCTTGACACAAGTGCTGAGGACAGATCTCGGTTAACGCTGCTGTACACAGGACTGCCTGACCACTATCAGTGAAATTTTGCAAAAATATGTGTCTAAAGGAGTCACTTATGAAATTCTGTAACAAAACAGTGAGTAATAGTTGTTCAAGATATTAAGTGACATGGATGTAACAGGTGTAGTGTTTTCAGAAAGCTCACTGGTCATACTGCATCTCATAGGCATATGAACACACACTTCTTTGTTTTTGCAGTGGAACAGAGACCATATCTATTATATAATCTCTGCTCTCAGATCTAGAAGTGCCTGGTTCAACAGGCTATTAATGGGAGGTAATCAGTGCCAATGTGAAGTGTTCAGTCAAAACATCTGTCTTGTCAAAAGGACTGTCTGAAGCATGCATATTTTATATGGCAGTATGACATGATGGCATTTGCAGTTCACATTCAACCAAACTGACTGATCACCATGGTTAGTCCAACATGCCTCTATCAACAGACATATATCATGTGAGTGTGTTTTGGGATGGTTAGATCTAATATCCTGCACTGGGAATAAACAATGTATTTAGCAAGGCTTGGCGAGCTAAATACATAGTGGTTGTTCCAATGTGTTCCAGTATGATAACCTATTTATCATACAGTGTCATTCTTACTTTAGAATTTGAAAAAATGTGATTTCATTTGTCACAGATCATGAAACTAAACTACCTGAGATGTGCCCGCATATCTATGACGTCACAAATATGTTTGTAGCAATTTTTCTACTGATCACTTATTTGATTGCGTTACATCATGTAGTTCCCAATCAGCTTTTTATGTTAAAGAGCATGTTCTTATCAACAAATGACAAATGAAAAATGACAAAAAAACGTGTGGAATTTGGGAATTTTTCAATTAAACTTTTGAACAAATATAATGTTTGCGAGGCATTTTGCAAACACACTTGTCAGCTGACGAAGTGTCAAACAGTTCATTCGAAATTGTCCTGGCTGCTGTCCGAGTTGATGATTGCAAGATGCCTGCGTTTCGGTGCTGGTGAATCAGTAATGAGTTCCATGTATCATTACGAGACAACAATTTTCTCTCATCAAGGCACTCACAGAACCATAACCACGGCCGTCAATCTGGACATGATTGCCAATAAATGGGCGTGTTTGTTTACAGTATGAAAGTAGTCCCTAAAATGTGCATATGACCTCTCTAATTTGCTTCGGTATCTGTATATGACCCCAGCGGATACTGAAAATATCCGTTGGCTTTATCCTGCCGAGAACAGTACCCATTGTATGATAATACTTAATTACAAGTTGCATTCAAGACATGACACTCACAACAAATGTCCATACTTTCTGATCTTACACTCTTGATTTTGTTCAGCTAAGAAGACATATGCCTTGTCTAAGGCTGAAGCTTCCAACAGTCATCGATATGACACAGAAGATCAACCAAAGGTGATTTCATTTCATCTGTGTTAAGAAGTGTGCAAGTGTGTATTATTTATCTATGAGTCCTAGCTTAGTGCTGACGGCAGGTGAATTGCGAAATATCTTGATTGGGTAAACACTTTTTTCTCGTGATTTCATGAATTTGGATTGAAAAATTTACCAATCATTTTCCAAACATTAGCCAACGAACAGGCCTAAAGTAATCCTTGTATTTAACCAAACTAGTTTCTACGATGTCATTATGTGAATGTGTTAGTCTACTCACTAACTATGGTCCTCTCTATATGTCTAACCACCTCTGTAGTGTAGTCATGGTAGTGGTGAGGGTGTCCACCTGGAGAATTGAAGGTCAGGTCATGGGGTCGATCCCGGCTGTGTCAAACTAATAGACGATAAAATATGGTTCTTGTTGGTTCTTGTCTTAGCCTGCTGCTCGGCATTGATGGGTACAAGGACAGGTCGGAGCCAGTATAATGTGGTTTGGCGGGGTATGCATGCTAACTGTGGCATGGTATCTCAGTGAGCTAGAGCTATAAACCCAGCTTTTGTCTGGGCTAGTACAAGCAGCCACATGAATACACACATGCACGTCATCATATGAGCAAAATATTCTCAAGTATAAGTTACACCACATTTCACCGTACCTCTTAATCTTTCATATCAAGTCCTTGAAAGTTTGTTATTGCTTCATGCCGCAGTGTTCAAAATATATGATGGTGGCTTCAAAAAATAACCTGGACCAGGTAACACAACTATTGATACCATGAGCATGTAACCCTTGTATCATGATACATGTAACCCTTGTCTAAACACTTAGTCTGAGCCTGAATGATTTCCTCCTGATGTCCATGTGTTTGCAGGTTGTGATACCGGAACGCTTGGAGCAGGAGATAATCGAGATCATCCTGGAACATCAGCGAGAGGACAAGTACAGCGGAGATGTCTCAAAAAGGCTCTCTACCAAGAAACTCACCGTACGATCTGAAGATCCTGTCTAGGGAGGGATTGAGAGACTGAATTTGTTTGCAAGTTCTCAATAATTCCCCACAGAAACTCATTAACTAAACATGAAATCCCATTGTAAACTTCAGGAGAAATCCCTCGTTCGCCTAACATGGAATCTCATTGAAAACAATAGAAGGTGAAATCCCTCATAAACTAAACATGAAATCCCATTGTAAACAACAGAAGGTGAAATCCCTCATTAACTAAACATGGAATCTCACTGTAAACAACAGAAGATGAAATCCCTCATTAACTAAACATGGAATCCCATTGTAAACAACAAAAGTTGAAATCCCCTTATAATCTACTAAAGGTGAAACCTGTAACTCGTTATCAGCAGTGAATATGTAATAAGATACAACTTCATGCATTTCAGCCACGTACATTTGACAATCAGACAACCTCATGTAATGTTGTTTATTGGACCTGTGTAACCTGTAATGTTGGTTCTAGGATCGGTACAACAACCCGTAATGTTGTTTCTTAGAACGGTACAACAACCTGTAATGTTGTTTATAGGATCTGTGTAAGCTGTAGTGTTGTTTCTAGGATCTGTACAACAACCAGTTATGTTGTCGCTAGGATCTGTACAAGTTTTAAATCTTGTTTCTAGGATCTGTACAACAACCTGTCAGATGCTGGGTTCTCCCAGAAACAGATCGAGGCAGCCATGAACAACACTGTGGCACATGGCGGAGACCTCATCAGCGCCCTTGACTGGCTGTGTCTCAACACAAAGAATGGTATGACACTTATTATAACCCTTAATATTCAAGGTATATAAAATATCAAGAAATGCAATGGATCTGTTCTTTTCAAAGAGATTGTCATTCAACCAATACCTTGAAATCTATTGCTTGGATTGTCTTCAAAATTGGGGACCAAATGCTTTGCTTTGTCAACAGAAGTGGAGTGCTGTTTTTTTTAAGGATTGAAGCAGTGTAAATCCTTGAACTTGAAATGATTTGTTAAGCAATAACTTGAAAACTATTGGCCAAGCTGTTGTTTTCATATTTGGAAAAATAGCCTTTTTGGTCTAAAGGAGTGTTACAGTGCAAAGTGCGGTTCTGGTTTTCAAATATTTGGAAGAGGTTTTGTCATTTAACATACTTTAACTAAAACAGAAGGCAACAGACTTTTTGTACAACCAATAACTTGATTCTTTTTGAGAAGAAGTCCTCCTTGGCGCACATTTAAGCATTTTTATGTCCATTAAAAATCCCTACGACAGTTATAACTGTCTTGATAATAAAATATCTGCAAAACAATAACTCGTTTTTGTCTTGTGAGAGCACCCTTACAGGGCCCCCAGGGCCCCCTACAGCCAAGAGCAGGTAACTCTGGCTGTCTACATCGCACCTCACTTTTCGTGCTGTCATTAGCCAAAATGGTCGCTGTCCATTCAGTCTTCTTGGAAGGCTACACTTTAGAGAAATGAGTGAGAAAGAGTCAGCTACTGTATGTATGGTTCCTTTTCTTTCACACAGGCATTACTTGGAATTGCTTGGCTGAAATTTTCATTCATAAATTGTTGTAACTTTGCCGGTCGGGTCCTATCTTCCTGCCATATGGCCGACAAGATGGTGGCCTTTATGGCTTCTTTTAAGTCTTTCATTTTTTCCTGCGGGTTGTGTGTTAGTATGTTTATTACATGCTGGAATGTCTTAACCTATTTTTTGCTTGTTTCGGTCAAAATGGATACATTGGTTTTAAGGCTCTTAGTCTTTTTTAATGGAGTTACGCAATTATATTTACACGCCTGTAGCTTGCATTTATCCGCTTATACATGTTGTTATAAATTTTTTATATAAATATATATATAAATATAGTTTGGTTTGGTTTTGGCAATTTATTATAGCTCGAGTGTTTATTTTTTTACTTGTTGTGTGTTTAATTGTGTATATTTTTCTGTACATCAGTTACCATTAGTTTGGTTCTGATTGTTGCAGTTCCGCCCCTGCATTTCCTGTGGTAATACCCTACCACCTCAGGACCCACATCAGATCTGTCTCAGGTGTCTCGCGGAAGAGCACAATGATGATCAGGTCTGCGATAAATGCAAGGCATTTTCGCCGCATACTATCAAGAGCCATACGGTCGACTACATTTTTTACATTAACTAGTTAACATGTGGTGGAGATTTGGTGGGGAGGTATTTGGGCACAGGACCCGCCCTACTAAAAAGATAAGGGGAAGGGTAAAAAGAGCGCTAGCTCTTCTTCGGATGGTCCAGGGAGTAAGCTGGCTAAGCCAGGGGATATACCCTCCTCTTCCCCTCTGTCATCTACCTCTAAAATCCCTCCCCTGCACCACCACTTACGCTATCTGATATATTGTCTTTTGCAGCAACAAATGTCGTCGGTCCGGTCCTTGATCATGGATGCGATGTCCGATCGCCGGCAGGAGATTGGCACCTGTCCCTCTGATCTTGGCAGTGGGGGGCACCCAAGCCTCGGGTTTAGGCTCGGGCACGGGTGCGGTCCTGGGGGAGTGTCCAATCCAAGTTCAGGTTCGGGTGACGGCCTCCCCGCTGGTTCTGCGAGTTCTGCATCGAACTCCGGTTTGGGTGCAGTTCTGCTTGCCCGTCGCCAGTCCATCTAGTCTCATACCATTGCTCACCGGCAACCTCACTGGTGGTCCTCGAGCACCGACTTTGCCACCCGCCTCGGTTCCGCTCAGTGCACTTGGGGTCCCTGCTTTGGCAGCTGATTCCCATGGGATCTTGGCACCTTGGTTCGGCAAGTGTCAGTATGGGGGATTCCCTTATGGATATGCGCAGCAAGGAGGCCATGGATGAGGATGGCGTTCCAGAGCAGTCAGGGGAAGTACATAGCTTCTCGCTCGGATTGTCCTTGCAGCAAGTGCGCGAACGTATCGCTGTAGTATTGCCGCAGGTGGTCGTCCCTTCGGACGCCCCCAATCCCGCGGAGTTTCATCTTCCTGGGGAAGCTTTTGCTCCGTGCAGGGTAGTCAAGGTCCAGATGTGCATATTAGCGAAGTCGTATATACTATTCGGTATTCTGTTGGGTTGCAGCTCGCGGTTTGATCTCCCGGAGCTCAATCACCGCTACTCGGTGGGAGAGGGTGCACTATTTGACTCTCCTGTTGTCGACGAGTGCATCTACACCTCGATCGCGCTTGGAGGGTCATTTGGTCACAGTTAGGTGTCGGCTTACCATTACTTTGAGGAGCAGTATTGGAATGCCTTGCAGCAACTTAATGTTGTGGTGAACTTAATGTTGCCTACCTCACTATCCTGCCGAGGCAGATGGTATCACAGGAGACGGGTACGAGGTAATTACCTCGTCCATGTTAGTGCGGCAGCTCTCAGAGGTCTATTCACATCTGGCGCGTGAATCGATGCGCTCTTGCTTTACGTATGTTGCCTTAACTCATCAGGGAGGTAATTAATCTGCTTCGAGAGAGGTAATTGATCTGTCGGGGAGCCACTTGCAGTTTCATCTCCAGGAGCTCAGCCGCCGCTACTCGATGCGGGAGGATGCGCTGTTTGATGCTCCTGCTGCTGACGAGTACATTAACGCCTCGATGGCACTTGGAGGGTCGTCTGGCCACAGTCAGGCATCGGCTTGTCAGGGCCCCTGCTTGCCGCTTTTCACCTCCTCAAACCAAGTGTTGCACTCGGCTTACCGCTCCTTTGAGAAGCAGTATCGGAATGCTGTGCAGCAACTTAAGGTTGCGGTGCACTCAGCTTACCCCTCTGTACTGCAGAGGCAGCTAGTGTCACAGGAGGAAGGGGACAAGGATGTTTCATCGTCCATGTTAGAGCCGTAGCTTATGGGGGTCAGATGTGTGCCGTGATGGGCCTTCGTAGGTTATGGCTGTCTGTCGCCAGATATTCACCGGCAACACAGCAGGCACTGCTTCCGTGGTGGCTGTTGGTCAATTCAAGAACTCTAAGCCCTTGCTTGAACAAACCTCCACCTTTCACGCGCGGCCTTCGGTCCTTAGCTCGAGCTATCCTGCGACTCAGTCTAAGGATGCGCCTAAGTGGACTGCTCCACTACAGGCACGGAAGAGCAAGGGGAAAGGCAAGGACAAGGCAGTTTCTCAGCTGCCTTTTCAGAGGAAGGGGAAGTCGGTCCCGGCTTGCCAATAAGCACACCTCCAGAGCCTTTAGTTGTTCCGTTGCAAGCATCAATCTCTTTGCCGTCAAAATTGCCTTTTGCCCAAAGTACCTGTGGGTGGTCGGTCGCCTCCCGTTATTCCTTTGGGAATGGGAGAAAGTCACGTCCAATCCCTGGGTCCTGTCCATACTCAGTCAGGGATGGCCACATGCCACAGGGGAAGCGAGAGGCTCCTTCTTTTGCTGGGATTTGCTGCATTCCGGTGCCGAAGTTGGCTCAAAAGGTCGCAATCCTACGACAAGGCAGCCATAGAGATGGTTCCATTGGGTCAGGAGAATATGGGGTTCTACTCCACATATTTCTTGGTTACCAGGAAGGACGGAGGGTTCAGACCCATTCTTAATCTCAAGGATCTGAACAGCATGATAGAAGTGCCATCTTTCAACATAGAGGCACTGATCTCGTCTGTAGAAGCTGGGGATTGGCTTATGTCAGTAGACCTCAAAGACGCATACCTGCACGTACTGATGCATCCTGAGTTCAGGAAATACCTTCGGTTTTCCTTCGATGGGGTTTCTTATCAGTTTCATGTGCTCCCCTTCAGCATCTTCACAGCTCGAAGGGTGACAGTATCAGACCTATGGTCCGACCACGAGGCCACCTTGCACATCAGTGTGCTAGAGTTGAGAGCAGTAAGGTTGGTGTTCGAACGCTTCGTGGATCAGGTTCGAACCTGGGTCGATCGTCTAGAGATGGACAACCAGACAGCGATGCCCTACATTCTGAAGCAAGGCGGGATGGTGTCTCCGTCGCTCCTTCAGGAGGCGTGGCAATTTCAGAAAATGAATTATGCCTGTCTATCTCCCAGGGGTGGACAACGTGCATGCAGATACATTCTCACAACGTGTTCTAGCTCCCCACAAGTGGTGCTTCGATTAGGAGATATTCAGGATTATCTCCCAGTTGTTCGGGTTGTTCCAGGTGGATCTGTTTGCCTCTGGGGTGAAGAATCAGATTCTGTTGTTTTTTTTGTTCTCGGATTCCAGATCCGAGAGCAATTGCCACCGACGCCTTTGGCTTGCCACCCAACCAGCACAACTACTAGTGCTTCTTGCACCTCTGTGGTCGTCTCAATGCTGATTTCCGGAATACTCAGGCCGCTAGTGCAGCCACCTGTTCTATTACCACAGCGACCAAACCTACTATCCCAGAACAGCCAGCCACACCCCTATCCCAGGATTGAGTGAGTGTCCGGAATCGCCTCCAAGAGAGCGGAATTCCTGCATCAGTTGCAGACACATTTCTGGCTTTGAGGAGGGATTCCACGAATGTATAGTATGAGGATAGATGGGCCTGTTATGCATGCTGGTGTGGAAATAGAGAGATTTTCTTTTCTTCAACTGTAGTTGAAGTATTGGAGTTCTTACAGTCTCGATTAGAATGTGGCTTAGCCGCTTCTACAATCCGAGGCTACACCATGGCTATTTCAGCCTTCCACATACCTGTCGAGGGTGCCTTGTTCGGGCAACACTCCCTCCCTGGTACAGAGTTTTCTTGCAGGCATGGACAGACTGTCCGGTCGTTAGACAGACAAGTCCTCCATGGGATTTGTCTATAGTATTGGATTGGTTGTCCACTCCTCTCTTTTATGACTTGGCCAACCTGTCATTGCAACTGTTAAGTTGGAAAACGGCTTTATAAGTGGCAGTTACGTCTGGTAGACGCGATCCATAAGGATCGGGTTAGCATACGGTTACCGGATTCATATTGCCTGAGGATTGATCACTTGTTTCATGTGAAAGCGCCTATCGATCTTTCTGTGTTCACGCTTCCTGCATCGTCTCACAAGACACGCGGTAAGGCTCATGTATTGGACGTTAAGATAACTCTTAAAGCATACATTAAGAGAACAGCTTTACTCCATAAGGAGAAACAGCTACTTTGCTGTTATGGAGGTGACAAAGCTGGTTATCCAGCTAAAACACAGACAGTATCCCGATGGATTGTATCGGCAATCTGCATGGCCTATATAAATAAGGGTATATCTTCCCCAGAGGGGTTGAAAGCTCACTCAGTAAGAAGCAGTGGCCACGTCAAAAGCGTATGCCGCTGCTCTGCTCATCGAGGAGATCTGCTCAGCAGCTATTTGGAGACATCTGAGGGCGTTCATCCGTCTTTGCCAACTGGACAGACACTCACAAGAGCGTGCTCAGTTCGGTCAGTCAGTTCTCCGCAGTGGACAGAGTAGCGCTGCTCAAGCTGTTTACGCTTTGTCAGTCAAGTATATCTGTTTGCATTTGGTGGTGGGTTACTATACGTTCCCATTTTATTGGTGGTAGTATTTGGTGATGTTTTTTTGTGTCCAGCCTTCCCTTGGCTTGGTGCCTTAGTTTCCTTTCCATTTCCCCACTTAGCTTGCTAATGTGGTATGGACAGGTTTCAGTTTGGGGAGTTTCCCCTATGCTCAGGTCTCCAAATTTTGATTTGGGTGGGCGGGGTTTGTCATTTGGGATTTCCCAAATTCTAGCCAATGGGCATATAAGCTTTGACAAGCAGGTACTCAGCTTTGTCACGCCTCTGCCTTGATTGATGTCAGCGGTCAGGTGACCAGGTCGTTGCCTTTTCTATTTCCGTGTGTTGTAGATTTGCACTTCGATCGAATGGACTGTGCTGTCAGACAGAATACCACTCCCTATTGTATATCTTTTGGAGTCTGTTTAATGCTTATATGTACTCCAAGGAGGACTGCTTCTGAAAAAGAATTGTACAAATCTGTAGAGGTTATGAATTCTTCGAAGAAAGTCCTCCGTGGGGTACAGCCACCCTCCTCCCCTCATTCTGTCTGATACGTTCAGCATGAAAAGTGAGGCGCGAGGTAGACAGCCAGAGTTACCTGCTCTTGGCTGTAAGGGGTCCGGAGGGGGGGGGGGTTGGTCTCACAAGACTGTAACGAGTTTTTTGTTTTGTAAATATTTTATTATCAAAATTCATCTACAGGTGTGTACAAATACATTTGAATGGATTGTTTTCCAATTAGGGTGTCACCCTCCATATCAACAGGAGAGTTGCAGTGCAAAGGTATATTTTGATGTTCTCTTGAACCAGAGGCTACATATTCACTACACTGCAGTGCTTGGTTTGTCTGAACTACACTTGGTGGGGTAGCCTAGTTGTTAAGGTGTTCACTTGTCATGGTGAATACACAGGTTCAATTCCCCACATGTATACTACATGTGAAGCCCATTTCTGGTGTACCCTGATGTGATATTCATGGAATATGGCTAAAAGTGGCATAAGACCAAAATCTCTTGCTCACTCGCTCACTCACTTGCTCACTCAATCTATGGGGTATGGAGGGAGATGTGCATCTGTCAAACAACCTCCTGTTATCACTGTCATACAAAGGTACAAAATTATCCCACAACAAAATTCAATGAATCATTGCTGCATGCAACCCAACACTTGATTGATGTCAGCGGTCAGGTGACCAGGTCGTTGCCTTTTCTATTTCCGTGTGTTGTAGATTTGCACTTCGATCGAATGGACTGTGCTGTCAGACAGAATACCACTCCCTATTGTATATCTTTTGGAGTCTGTTTAATGCTTATATGTACTCCAAGGAGGACTGCTTCTGAAAAAGAATTGTACAAATCTGTAGAGGTTATGAATTCTTCGAAGAAAGTCCTCCGTGGGGTACAGCCACCCTCCTCCCCTCATTCTGTCTGATACGTTCAGCATGAAAAGTGAGGCGCGAGGTAGACAGCCAGAGTTACCTGCTCTTGGCTGTAAGGGGTCCGGAGGGGGGGGGGGTTGGTCTCACAAGACTGTAACGAGTTTTTTGTTTTGTAAATATTTTATTATCAAAATTCATCTACAGGTGTGTACAAATACATTTGAATGGATTGTTTTCCAATTAGGGTGTCACCCTCCATATCAACAGGAGAGTTGCAGTGCAAAGGTATATTTTGATGTTCTCTTGAACCAGAGGCTACATATTCACTACACTGCAGTGCTTGGTTTGTCTGAACTACACTTGGTGGGGTAGCCTAGTTGTTAAGGTGTTCACTTGTCATGGTGAATACACAGGTTCAATTCCCCACATGTATACTACATGTGAAGCCCATTTCTGGTGTACCCTGATGTGATATTCATGGAATATGGCTAAAAGTGGCATAAGACCAAAATCTCTTGCTCACTCGCTCACTCACTTGCTCACTCAATCTATGGGGTATGGAGGGAGATGTGCATCTGTCAAACAACCTCCTGTTATCACTGTCATACAAAGGTACAAAATTATCCCACAACAAAATTCAATGAATCATTGCTGCATGCAACCCAACACTACCTCTGTTTCAGATGAACTCCCAGAAGGGTTCTCCCAGACTTTACTGCGCGAGGAACAGAAACGAAGACCCAAGTTTGATGCATCTCTTCAGGCCCTGCCCACAAATACAGGCCCCGGAACATGTAGTCAGACTCAGTCCATGGCAACAGCAGTAAGTTGAGATTAGTGTGTCTGCTAGATCTGTTCACTGTGATGGCCCTCATAGAGGAGCAGGAACGAGGAAAGATGGGCTGATCCAGGATTTTGGAGAAAGGGGGTGCACATATATCATGAAGTCCAAAGGTTAGGGGGAAAAGCTTCCCTACTGGATCCACTCCTCAAGGATATCCATTTGTCTGTAACACTTTAGTTTGCAAAAAATCAACAACAAAATTATTGAATGATAAATTCTCTTTATGAAGAAGTCCTCCTTCGGGTACATGTTGGCATTAAAAGATCCATTTTGTGACTTTTATATGCTTCAATAAACTGTTTACAAAACAAAAAACTTGTTTTTATTATGTGAGACCACCCCTTAGGGCCCCCTACAGCCAAGAGCAGGTAACTCTGACCATCAGCCTCACACCTCACTTTTTATGTTGTCGTTCATTGAGGAAAACGTGTGTGTTGTATCATTTTGAAGTCACAAAAGCCTAGCTACTGAGAGGAGTGAAAAAGAGTCACCTACTGTATGTATGGTTCCTTTCCTGTCCGGGACGAACCAGATGGAATTTATTGGGTGAATTTTTCCATCATGACTTGTAACTTTGCCAGTCCCATTTCCACCTTTGTGGCAGGCAAGATAGCAGGCTGTGTGGCTTCCATTCATCTTTTGTGTGGCACGTTGCATTCACAAGGCTTGGACGTCTATATATATACAGTCAGGCCGCGTTAGTTCGGACCCCGACAATCCGATTCCCGCGATATCCGAACAATAGCTAGCTGTAACCAATCTTGTTTACTATATAAACTCATTACCTGTTGATTCAGTAATCCGGTGCTTCACTCTCCGTATCCGAACGTTAATCAGCGGTAACAGATTAGCTAATTACACACAGTTTTGCTTCATTAAACCGGTGGTACATCAAAAAGGTTGGGATAATCCCTTCACACCATACCATTCAGTGGTAATTGTTAAGTGACACTTGCGAGATGAAGATGTCGTTAGTTTGTGATTTTGATCAATTAGTAGGTCTCACTTTTGGTTAGTTGGAGTAATACCTGTCATGCTTACTTCCTGTATAAAACACTGATCGTGTCAAAGTGAGATCACCTGACGCTTGTCAGTCATAATGGCAAGTCCCGCCCCTAGGCGTGAAAGATGTGAAATTACTGCCGCACAAAAAAAAAAAGAGAAAACCCTAACGCCAATTTTGATCTTATGTGTAAACATTTTGGTCAAGAATTCGGACAGTCTATCACCAAGAGCACAATTTCGGACATCGGATATGTTTTGTGATTGGCTATGATCATTTGACAGACAGATGCAATCACGTGGTTGACACGTGATCTTACTTCGTAACAATGCTGCCAGTCACAAGTATGCCAAAGTCAAACTGACCAACGTGAAAGTTGATTTCTTGCCCCCAAACACCACATCGCACATTCAGCCAACTTGTATACGTTCGTATGTTTTTGTATTGCCATGTCAAAGGGAAGTAACCCTACTGTAGTTGTGTTCATAAAAGTTCGTTTCAGTAGTCCGTATGTTTCACTATCCGAACGTTTTTGATGAAAAACAGAAGTGTTCGGATTAACGCAGCCTGACTGTATGTTTATCATATGCTATGGGCTAAGGAGCCACCCTTCAAAGTGTCTGAGTGCAAGGAGAATTCTTCTTCAGGTAACATACCGTCAGTGTCCTGCGCACAAACTGTGGGTACTTGAGCGCCGGTGGTTACCTCTGTGCCTGAATAGTCAACCAAACAGCGATGTCCTACAAAGCAAGACATTACGTTGTCTCCTTAACTTCTTCAGGAGGTGTGGCAGTTTCAACATGCAGGTAGAGCCAGTGTATCTCCCAGGGGTAGACAGTGTTCATACACATATACTCTCACATCATATTCTAACCCATCGGAAGTGGATACTCTGCCGGGAGATATTTGGGATTATCTCCCAATTGTTCGGCTTGTTTCAGGTTATCTGTTTGCCTCTGGTGTTTTTCTCCTGGATCCCAGATCTGAGGGCGATCTCTGCCGATGCCTTCCAGCTCAATTGGACAGATAAACCTGATCTCCAGGATCCTCTCACAACTAGCCACCCAGCCAGAGTGACTATTTGTGGTTCTTGCACCTCTGTTGTCGTCTCAACGCTGGTTTCCAGTAATACCCAGGCACTCATTCAGCTGCCTGTACCATTACCAATGCAGCTTCTATTTCCAGGACAGTGAGCCACACCTGAATGCCAGGATTCAGTAGGTGGCTTGGTCACTGTCTAGAATGACTCTGCATGAGTGTGAGTGAAATTTCTACACCAGTTACAGAAACAGTTTTGGCTTTGCAGAGGGATTCAAATAACATACAGTGCTAGGACAGATTCTTTCACTGTAGATTAGGTTTAGGCGTTTTTACTCTCAGATAGACTGATAGACAGATAGACACTGGGTAAGTGTATTTTTCTATTTCCGCCTGGTTGTAGATTGTTACATCAAATACATCACTGTGTCAGACAGAATTCCACTCCGTGTTTAATTGTCTGTGGGTCTTATGCTAGTATGTAAGCCAAGGATCTCCTCTTCTGAAATATAGTAGTGCCAACTTTTAGAAGTTGTAAATTCTTTGAAGAAAGTCCTCCATGGGGTACAGCCACCGGCCTCCCCTCATTCTGTCTGATCCGTTCAACATGAAAAGTGAGGTGCAAGGTTGATGGCTAGAGTTACCTGCTGTTGGCTGAAGGGGGTCCTACAGTAGTGGTCTCACATGACGAAGATGAGTATGAATATGCCTCTATTGTCATGTGTACTGAATCCACTGACTTCCAGTGTAACACATAATTTAGTCGTCATTAGTAGCCAAGTAAATGTTATGTGTATAACAGTCATTACAAATGGTCCTGCTTTCTTTAGGAAGAAGCGTTTGGTAAATCGGACAAATCTGTAGCCCCTGAAAAGAAATCCTCAATGAAAGACTGGATTCTTAACTATGCTGAGTTTTCTGATGACTCGGAAGAAGAACAGGAGGTGACAGAAGAAGACCCAGTGAGTTATTCATTTACGTCCCAACTCCTGAACTAAATCTGAAAATGTCCACTAGACTCTGAAGAATATATTTTTATCTTTAATACTGTAATCTTTATGAATGTAATTTCATGTAGTCATTTCAAGGGCCGGTGTTGTGGCCAAATGGTAGAAGTGTCCACTTGTCATTCTGAAGACACGGTTCAATTCCTCACCTGGGTAAAATATGTGTTGGGCCCATTTCTTGTGATATTGCTGGAATATTGCTGAAAGTGGTGTAAAACTAAACTCACCCACTCATAGTCATGTGAAATGTGGATCACAGAGAGTCGTTATCATGCCAGATACTAATGACTATGAACACTAGTGTAGACTGCACCATGTACACTCCAGAATGAGCGCTACCTTACTATGATGGCCAAGTTGCTGGATGCCAAGAGTCAAGCAGCCCAGGCTAAACAAGATGCCAACAAGACTCAACAGAAGGAGCTGTCCAAGAAGATCAGGGATATTCGACGAGGTACAGCATCATGTCTTTTGTGAAACAACATGTATATCAGTTTATAATTGTTATGACAAATTACTATGTACAAATTACTAAGATGATCACTGATGAAGTTCCAGGAAAGTATTGATCTTCACCAGCCCATGTTTGTCGTAAGAGGCAGTTTACATTTTCCAGCTTCAGGCTTGCTGATTTGGTTGATGGTACATGCCCACAATGTCTATCACTTGATTGTCTGATCAGGATGTGGTCATTTTGAGACTGCCATGAAAAAGTTGAAATATTGCTAAGTGCATCTTATCACAGCAGTCACATGGAGCATTGGGGTTAGCTTTGTGGTAAAGGCGTCACTCATCATTCAGAAGGCATGAGTTTGATTCCCCAAATGGGTACAATGTGTGAAGCCCATTTCTGAAGTTCACTGCCACGATATTGCTGAAATATTGCTAAAACTGGCATAAAACGAAACTCACTCTTTCAGAGCAGTCAAGTCTCTAAACTGAGACGTAACAGTCAGTGAATTTTGACATCTGAATCCAGTCATGAGGATATGAATTGTACAGTATTTTCACAACCAGTGTTGGGGCAGTGCTGTAGTTGTTAAAGCAGTCCAATGAAGTCCATTTCTGGTGTCACCTGCCATGATATTGATTGAATATTGCTAAAAGCAGTCCAAAACCCATTAACTCACATTTTTTCTTATCCTGACTCATGCTTAATTGCTTATCACCTCTTCCTGGCGAAGGTAGTTGAACACCCGAAGTCCCTTGAAGTTCCCTTCTAAAAGAAGTGGACGTAAAATTGACACTCACGTATTAACTCCCTTCCCAGCACATGGTCAGCTGATCGGCCATGATACTTCACTCTCTCACTATCGCCCGCCGAGGGTGGCTGGAAGCGTCTGGGGTCCCGTATATGGCAATAAGTTTTTCACTCTTTTGGTTTTTCTACCTAAATGTGTGTTGTATGCAGTTTTTGGCTTGTATATGTTTATTATTATTATATAAATTTGTGATTATTGTGCCTTTTTCTAACACATAGTCTTTTTCTAAGACTTAGTCTCAGTTGATGAAATCGTGGTTTCAGTGCAGGTTACGCCTGTCGATGGTTGACTCACATGTACTTTGGCCGGCATGTAAACCTTTACGTTCTGCTCTTACTCGTTTTAAATTTTGCATTAAATTGTCTGAAGCAGAATTCTTATGATATTTACAGTCTGTTCACAGGCGTGCTAGAGATAAGCAACATCAGCTCACATTAGCCATGTCTTATCTAGTGAAATAAAATTGGGTAACCGTTTAATTATTGATGCTGAGATTCATTCCAGCGAGATGCCAGCCGTATCTCCGAGGTTGTGTCCAGGGTTGGACGAGTCCCCTCCTAAGACTCAGAAGAAACCATCTGTTGAGGCAGGGCCGTCACAGGCCAAGAAAACTAAGTCGTCGTCATCGGTAAGATCATCGTAGAATCACCCCTCGTTGATGAAGAGGAGTAAAGGAGGGGAGGAGATAGTCCCCGTGGCAGAACGTAAATTTCTTTACGAGTCTCCATAGATGATACGGAGTGAAGACATCAGTCACATGTCGACTGCAACCTCGGGCATTGTAGACAACTCTTCAACACAGTCGTCAATGCATGTGCCGCATGCATTCGACGCAGGCGCTTTCATGCAGCAATTCACAACGCGAGCGACGATTGGAAGAGGAAAGACAACTGCACTCGTCAACCAGGTCGACTGCGATTCAGCGAGAGCATTCATTTAGACCTGCACTCACGTCTGAGGATGAAGAGGAGATGCATGCACACATGCACTCCAGAAGATCCAGGTCCCAATCATCGTGTCGCAGCACAGAGAAGGATATACCCAGAAGGTCTCCTTCAGTCTCCCCTATTCATAGAAGACGTCGTATGCAGTCACCCTCCCCTTCGGACTCAACGCGGTTGTTCGACGCAGACACATGCACCCAACATGAGCTTGATTAGGTCACGTTGAAGAAGAACGAAGAATACAATCTTCAACTACGTCGACTACTGCTCCTAGATCTACCACGACTGCATCGTCACCAGTCCGGGTGGTCAGACAATGCACACTTCGTCAGCAGCTTCAGTCATCACAGCAAACACTACAGTTTGAAGAGAGATCCACCTACATCAAGTGAGTGCCAGCACAGACAAGTGCACTCACGTGGGTGAGTGTTCTCACAAGTCTACTCATCAACAAAGAAAATCTTCATCAGTCTCCCCAGTTCGTCGAAGGCGCCGTCAGCACTTGTCATCCTCTTCAGACCTGGACTCACATCGGCATCCATCGAATGTGTCGCACTCATGGAAGGATGAAGACAGACACTACCGATCGTCATCTCCGGATCATGAATGGTCTGGACTTAGTCTCACCATCAAAGGATTCCAACTAACCCAAGTAAGACATGCATTAACGTTTCCGGCTCTGATATCTACGATTTCTGAGAAATTATCTATGGCATTCAAGTCAGCATCCAAGTTTCAACAACAACATATGCCACCTTTCAACGCTTGTCGCTTCCCTCTTTACCATGGGGAGTCCTCCATCAGGGCATCAGATGTAGACGAGGCATACAAGGTCATCAGCAGTCCCCGCAACGATCTTACTTGGTAGACGACATTCGGACGGGCTCGATTTAGTCTCTCACAGCATACAAGCTCATCATGGGAGAAGTCAACTCAGTCTACAGTTGGACTTCACTCTCAGACTGCTAACTCAGCTCGAATGACTTGAGATCTAACTCCTAGGGATTTGATTCATCACTACATTGAGATACATCGTTGTCCCAGGATCGGTGGGTCGAAGTTCAAGCCGATGATTAGAACAAGTTCTACTCTCTCTGTTATCACTAGGTCAGTGATCATGTCTACTCGATCTGCTCACATCACCTCAGGATATGACCAGACAAAGGCACCTACTACGACGTTAGTGACAGTGGTTTCATGGTTTCCTGAGTCATGGTTTCATGTCCTGATCGGTTTACGATGCTGGAGATCTTGAGACTATACCTGCTATGGTAGACTCGCCAGTCAATGTTTGCGCAGGAATTTACATATTAGAGCCTGCATTCTACAACCATCTTTAGGTAGACACGTCTCTTCTAGGTTGGAATGCCCATCTAAATAACGATGTTGCAGCGGGATTCTGGAAGAAGGAAGATCGAGCTCTTCACATCAACCATTTGGAGAAGAAAGTGGTGATGCATGTTATCCATCATCGGTCGACAACACCAAGAGATAAGTTACTGATGATCCAGACGGACAACTCAACAGTAGCCTTCTACGTAAACATGGGTCAATGAGACCTCCATCTCTACTACACCTGACGTTTCTACTCTTCGACATGGTCGACAGTCTGGATCTTCAAATCAAAGAATCTCACACACCAGGAGCCTGCAATATCATGCATATGGCAGACACCTTATCTCGCCCTCTTCGTCTATCACCGGCAGAGTATGTGCTGCATCGAGAGATGTTCCAACTAATCAGCAGGAGGTTCGGATCACTGCAAATAGACTTATTTGCAACAAGGTTCAACTAACAGACTGAAACCTTTGTGTCACCGGTACCAGATCCATTAGCCTGGGCAACTCTCGGGATCTCGTGGGAAGGACTAAAAGCATTCGCATTTCCCCCTCCAGTGCTGCTACCAAGAGTCATTGAGAAAATCAGACAGCTACCAGGTTAACCGGACAGACAGTTCCGCATACCGGCCTTGTCTTTAATACTTGGATCTCATAACTACTGAGGCAGCTGAAGGCAACATATCTGCAGATAGCAGAATATTTATGCCACTTACGACATTCATGAAGTCTGAAAGGCTCTACATTATCTACATACTTGGCAGCAATCAGGTCAGTAGTCACCATGGAAATGGAAACCAAGCTGACTAAAGTACCTGAGCTATTTGCCTTCCTACACTCCTTCAAGTTGGAAGATCAACGGCATGGGATCTAAACATTGTACTTCAACATCTCACAAGTGATGCGTACAAACCGCTTGATCAGACATCATCTGAACTGCTCATATTCAGAAGACACTGTTTTTAACTTGCCTTAGCTACAGCTGCACACATGTCACAAATTCATGCTCAAGACTTCAACCGCACGAGCTTTGATGCAAATCGTCAGCAGACAGCTCATCCTGATCTATGATGGGATTTTATTGCAGAAAATCGACTGCCTGGTCAACTGGATAGACAATTCAACATACCCGGCATTATCTTCAATTCTGAAACCTCATGATACTCAAGATTTATCATTATGTCCAGTGAGGGTATTGAAGATATACATCGTACATACCAAGTCCAGAAGGCAACATTTCAAGCGCCCGTTTATCCACTGAGACACCTACGGAAGTATCCCGCAACACTATCTCAGTGTGGATTAGAAGTGTTATACTTAGAGCATATGAAGCAGCAGGATTGGATCCTCAGTGAGCTTCCAACCCACACGAAGTCAGAGCCTTGGCCTACATGGGAATTGCTTGCTATCAGCTATAATGGAGGGCTGCTTTTGGAAGTGTTTACCAACCATTATCTACAAGACAACAGCAACGACAGTGACTTAACTCACCCGATTTATCACGTGACTTGTGCAAGCCAGACGCTCTGCGGAGTATTTTGGTTGAAAGTCCATGCACACGTCTTAAACAGACTGGGATGAGTGATTATGACCCTGTACTCGTAATGAAGATACTTGTACATGAAGAGGGGTCGCAACTAGTATCGATTGCTATATCTTGATATTTAGTTGCATCAGAAACTAGCAGGATGCCAGTTACTTTTGATGTCATCACGTGCCAGTCAACAATGCCTTCTATGGAAGTTACAAGTTCCCGTTAGGGGGGAAATTATTGGACGTAATTTGGAACTGATAGCAGAATCCAGCATGGTCTGACCCACTGCCGTTTCCATCGGATTCTGTAAGCAATTAAGCATGAATCAGGATAAGGAAAAATATGTAATTTTCGGAATAAAATTGATATTATGTACTTATGCTGACACGAAAGCCCTTCTAGCCGCCCCTCACAGACACGCTGAATTCTAGCATTCTCGTGTTAGGTGATTATAGGAGAGATAGTAAAGTATCATGGCCGATCAGCTGATGCTGCGAAGGGAGGTAATACATGGGTGAGTGTGAATTTTACATCCGCTTCTTCTAGAAAGGAACTTCAAGGGATTTCAAGTGTTCCACTACCTTCGCCAGGAAGAGGAAATAAGCAATATCAATTTTATTCAGAAAATTACATAATGCATGTTTTAATTCAGAAATGGATTCTCTTGAACTTCAACCTGGATTTAACCCAGCTATAAAAATTAAAGATATTGACCAAGAGAAAATGGAGGCATCTGGATCCAACCAATCAAAAGGTTCCAACTCCCTGAAGAACTCGTCAGATTTTAGCAGACTTGTGAGTAGCCAATCAACAGCCAGCAAATGTAAAATGAGTCATGAATCAGAAGAAGGAGATGCTTTTAACTTATCAGGGTTTGCAGCTATGGAGGAAAATGCAGCAGTTGTAGACACACAAGTGAAAGGTAAGGAAACAAATTCATTGTTTAGTATCATTTGCCAGAATATTACTTATTGAGAAGCAACCATGGGATTATGGGTTCGATTCCCCACATTTGTGTGTCCTATTTAGTGGTGTCCCCGCCTTGATATAGCTGAAATATTGCTAAAAGCAGAGTAAACATCATCCTCGATATCTCTAGGGTATATGTAGCAATGAATTACAACTCACTTTAACTTTTTAAATTATCTAACCAATTGAACTTGGCAACACAAACCATGCACAGGTTCTCTGAAAGAGGTAGAAGGAGTTCTTTCATTTTGTACCTATCAGTTTGTATGTATTTTTCCCCAAAAATCTGGGGGAACCTTCACAACTGCAACTGCTCTTTTGACACTGGCAGGCTCGGCTGTAACATCAGCTTTGTTGACTGGCTACTGTGAGGATGCGGAGCCACCACTTATTGAAACATATACCCTGGAGATATCATGGAAGAGTGAACCTATACTCATTCACTCCTTCTTGACCCCCCGGGGTAGAGATGTCCGCCTCTATGATTTTATCATAGTCGCTATGAATTTTAGTATCAAACTTTGCCATTATGATTGCACTGGAAACTCTATGAATGTTTAAGAAAATTCATTAGAATTCTGATTTGTAGACAAAATATTTTTGCATCATTAAATACATTTTCCATTTTTACTAATCATCCATTGATTAAATTTAATTATATACTGGAACTGGTATCATTGCTAGTAACAAAGGTAATTTTAGCGAAATTGTCTATTAGAAATCTAAAACTGATTTCAGTACCTTATCAGTTTTAAGTATGTGTGATTATTGAGTATATGACTTTTGAGGATTTAGTTGACTCCTAACTTTAAGGTCAAACTACTGATTTTGATTCTTGAAACTGCTATTTGCATCTTACATGAATGACTTTCTGCCCAGTAAGATACTCAATTAGACACTGTGTTAGAGTGAATATACTTTGGAAAAGTGGAAATATCTGTTTATGATGTGTTTTCAGCTGCTGCAAAAGAAGTAAAGCTGGATGTGAGAAACTTTGAGTACACTCGCCAACAGTGGACTGGGAAGTCGCCAAAACAGTTCCTCATAGATTGGGTGCGCAAGCACCTGCCACGGAGTGACCCACCAAAGTTTGACAAGAAACAGCACAAGCAGAAGTGGAGATCCACGTACGTAACACAGTAGTGGCTGACCTGTGGTAAAATGAAATCACTCATTCACTCAGCCTTAAAATCAGCTAGATTTTCAGCTGAAATTCTCTTTCTGTCATCTGTCTATAGTCAGTTGTATGGATAATAGTCGTTTACTGCTAGAAGCTCTTGTACATGTCTCAGGCAAAAGGAACTCACTTCTTTCCTGTGTGCGCTGAAGGAAGCACAAAAATGCTGAGTTTTGCTCAACCAGTGCAGAATATATCTCTGGGGTATATGCAAGACTCCAGGGTAACATAGATCATAAGTTCCCAGCTTGTGGAAACATGACTTGGACATGATATAGAAGTGTTTAAAAATCTCATTATCTGTCTACATTATATTTGTTCCATGTCACATCTGCCATCTGGCATGAAATGTTGTGTGTTATGAAAACTATTGGCATTATGCTTCTGTTTCAGATGCACGGTGGACCGGAAGAAAGATGGCGGCATGTTGTCTGTGACACCTGAGATTTTGTGTGAGAACAACATGGAATCCCAGCATCTGGCTGCCACCCTGGCACTGTATCATCTGTGTCCGGGACAGGTATTTCAAACATCAGCTCCCATCTTATTATCTCAATCACACATACCATCTGTGTCCCGAACGCATAGGTCAAACATCAGCTCCCCTCTCAATGACCTGTACCACCTGTGTAAGGGACAGGCAGGTTAGACTGTATAACACAGACTGCCATTGTTCACACTGTTTTTGCAATCTTCTCCCGTTTCTGTTTTCCTACCCAGCCAATCCATCAGTTGTTACCGCCGCCATACAGAGATGTGTGGTTGGAGTGGAGGGATGCTGATAACACTGTCAAGCAGGAGGCCAAGGAGAAGGAAAACAAGGTAAGCATCTTGTGGTGTTCCTCAAGGTCTCACAGACATGTCAGGGATAATTCTTAAGTGAAACAAATACCCTATCCTCCTTGCTTGTTTGAAGAAACAATAGCTACAATGTGTAAACTGTCATTCTGTGTTTCATTGTATACCAAAGGTAATTGGAGAAATAACCTGAAGCTCACCTTTATTCCTTAAGGAACACCGATGGTCACAAAGGAATGCCTTAATTCAGTCACAGGGCTGGTGGGGTTGCCTAGTGGTTTAGGCATTAGCTCATTGCAATATAGACCTGTATTTGATTCCCCACAGGGGAATAATGTGTGAATTCCATTTCTGGTGTCCCTCACCATGATATTGAAGGAATATTGCTAAATGTTGCTTAAAACTAAACTCACTCACTCATTCAATCAGGAATGCCATGATACATCAATGAATGATTTGCTGACACCTGCTGCTATGATATACAGCATGTCAGTTATTTTCAGTTTATTTTCTGATCCTTTCTGGCAGCCACGAGATCAGTTCATTGCCAGATTCCTGAGGAAAGTCCAGATGGAAGACAAGAAGGTCCGACCTTCCAAGGTGAAGGTCAGTGAGAGGAATGATGAGGAAATGACATGGGAGGACCTTGCAGATGAGGTAAGCAGTTTGTTGTCTAGCAGGTATCATACCACTGGCAGAACCAAACTAATATCTTGTCACAGTTGTATGAGTTGAACATGAAGATCCGGGGTAGAATATGCCTTCAGCAATCCATGCTTGCCCATAGAAGGCAACTATGCTGTTCGTAAGAAACAACTTCCCAATTGCTTAGATCGATGCTCATTGTGTTGATCACTGGATTGTCTGGTCCAGACTTGATTATTTACAGACAGATTTATAGTTGGAATATTGCTGAGTGTGGCATAAAACTAAACTCAGTCACTATTATCCACAAGCGTAAATGCATAGTTTGAATTTTATTTAGAAATCGTGTTTGGTGTAAATAAGACGTTGTTTTCATATAACTGCAAATGATAATAATAAGCAATAATAATCATCATCTTTTATTTGTGGACCTGTGAAGGTCCCAAGGTAGAATAGGCCTTCAGCAACCCATGCTTCCCATAAAAGGCGACTATGCTTGTCATAAGAGGCGACTAACGGGATCAGGTGGTCAGTCTCGCTGACTTGGTTGACACATCATCGGTTCCCAATTGCACAGATCGATGGTCTTGTTCTTGATCACTAGATAGTCTGGTCCACACTCGATTATATACAGACCGCTGCCATATAGCTGGAATATTGCCAAGTGCGGCATAAAACTAAACTCACTCACACACATTTATTTGTGTATATTTGAATGCAGGATGATTTTGGCCCACGTACCAGCAAAACTCCATCATCCTCTCATGTGTCAAAGCTTGATAGCAGTGCCTTGATACAGCTGTTCAAAGATAGGCTGTCATCCCAAGTGTACCAGACTCTTCAGGACACTCGGAGGAAGTTGCCAGTGTTCCAGCACAGAGAGGAAATTGTGGAATGGATCAAGAGGGAAAATGTGGTGGTGATAGCTGGGGAAACAGGAAGTGGCAAGAGTACCCAGATACCTCAGTTTGTTCTAGAAGTAAGTCTCAAGATCATGTGTTCCATCTGCTGATCGTCTTTTGTATTTTGCAGTCACTTCAATCATGGATTCATAAAACAAGTCATTTGTACCCTGAACTAAACTTGAGGCATGCTTAGAGTAGGTGCAGGCCTAAAGTTTGTGCAGACTTAAGGTAGATGCAGGCTTAAGGTAGATGCAGGCCTAAAGTTTGTGCGGGCTTAAAGTGGGCAAGCTGGAAGTAGTTGCAAGTATAAAGTAGCTACAGGCTTAAAGTTGCTGTAGATGTTGGGTGCAATAAAATAGTGTTATGGTGTTTTGGGGTTGTTTGTGTTTATATATCGGTGGGTTGGGTGTCTTTCTATACACATGGTTTTGTAAACAAATAGCTTAGGTGGTTATAGTTACATCTTTGACCATTGTGCAAGCAAGTGACGTCCTTATCTTGTAGTCATTTATTCTACTTACTGCTTGTGTTTGGCAAAACAATTCCATTGGAATTTCCTTCATCGGTCATGTAGTGTAGCTGGGTATCTTTCGTATCCCTTCGCTGTCCGCCATGTTGGGCACAGAAGTGGAAGGTGCGTGGTGCCGCAGTGAAGTTGTTTATTGTTGCGTAGCCAATCATAACACTTTGTTGTGACCATTTGAAGGTTAGCTCATGGGGTATATAAGAGCCTGATAGGACTGATATCGCTGTCTTGCGTATCAGTGTTCCTGAGCAAGTAAGTCCACTGCCTATACGGTTGATGTTCCCTCCGGCTCATTAGGGTTGGTTTGTTTTCTTAGGACTCGTGTTGTCAAGTAGTTTTATAGTCGGGTTGGAAAAAATAGAATATGATATAGTACATTCTACTTAATTCTTAGGAATTAAGTAGTTGTAGGAATTAGTGTAGGAAATAGGTTTTGTTTTTGTTAAAGGAGTGAGAGAGAGCAACTTTTGGTCAGTTTTTGTTATAATTTGTTTTGCTTATTTTTCTTACGTTTTATTTAACAGAATAAATTCTTATTATTGTATAGACTTCTCCGTTGTGTTATATTTTGTTGAAAGTGACAAATGCAACTTAACCGAAGAAGAGTGTACACTGTTCTGCTGGTTTGTAGGTTTCCATCATATATTAGGATTACACAATGCAAAGTCCATAATAAACCATGAACATGGAAACACCGAAGTATAGTCTGCATTGAACTCCTGTCACTGGGCTGCCTCCCAGAGGGCACCTATTACAATATTAATAATAATAACAGGCTATTTATATAGCGCTTATATCCTTTTCCGTGACATGCTCAAAGCGCACAGAGTAACTAGTTCCAGAGTCACTATATACAAGTAAAGACAAGAGATTATTGGGGGATCACTGATGAAAAGCTAATTTGTGAAGGGATGTCTTGAGTTGGCTTCTGAACAAGGAGAAATCAGTACAGAGACGGAATTGCTGGGGAAGACTGTTCCATTCCACAGCAGCAGAGTAGGAGAAGGTTCAGCATCCATGTAAGGTTGATCGTACTTTGGGGTCTTTTGAGTAGGTTTTTACACTGATACCGCAGAGATCGAGAAGGTGAATATGGAGTGAGGATACTGGAGAGGTAGAGCAGAGCCCGAGAGACAACAAAACACAATGCATAAGTCTTCTAGAGAATTCATTGTTCAGCTGGTGGCCAGTGAAGTGACTGAAGACCAGCCCTGATATGTTAATGCTTCCTATTGCTAAGAGCAGTGCAAGACTAACCTCAGTTCAGTCAAATTGTTTATAGTTCCAGTTTTCATTTTCAGGAATCTGTAATGTCTGGTGCTGGAGCACAATGTCATATTGTGTGTACTCAGCCCCGTCGTATATCTGCTGTGAGTCTGGCAAAGCGAGTGTCAGAAGAGCTTGGAGAGGGAAGCCCTGGACACAAACAGTCACTTTGTGGCTATCAGATCCGCTTTGAGTCAAAGAAGGGACCCAACACAAAACTCACCTACTGCACTACAGGAGTTTTGTTGCGTCAACTGCAGCAGGATCCGCTGATGTCACAGGTCACACATATCATCATTGATGAGGTAAACACTGAGATGGTACCTGTGGAATGGACATATGCATGTGATATCAAACGTATTCAGGAGTAGACTTTTGTAGTAGAAATGATCTTCAAGAGTTATTTTCAATTATTTACAGTTGTTATACTTTTAGGCACTTCCATGAATCTTATGTGAAAGACTGGGAATGTATTTTATAGTAGTTTATTGACTTCATATGTTATTCAACTGTTGCTAAAACCATGAAAACCTTGAATGGACGTATCTTGTATTTCAGTGATTAATTTTATTATGCTAGGAATTGACCTTTGACATTCTGATGAGAGCTTGCTTGCTTGTTTGTGAAAAAACTGAACTATAGCACCTTTGCATCAGGTTTTGTCATATATAGAAGTAACACTGAAATGAAATGTAGAACTGAACATTAAGTTGTGGGTCCCTTGAACACAGCGTTATCTGTCTTGTATGGTTAGTTATATTTTTCAAATTCTTCAGGTTCATGAAAGAAGTGTCCAGTCAGATTTCCTGATGATTGTTGTCAAGGAGATTCTGAATCAGAGGCGAGATCTGAAGGTGATACTGATGAGTGCCACCCTGGACAGTGAGAAATTCTCAGCTTATTTCAGCCACTGTCCTGTCATCAGCATCCCTGGCCGAACATTCCCTGTGGAGGTACGGTTGTTCATTGTCTTCTTCAGTGTTGAGACTGAATATACACTGTTACACATAATAACCATTTTTAACATTATTAATTACATATATTTCTGGATAGTGATATCACCATGTTTAACATTATTAATTACATATATTTCTGGATAGTGATATCACCATGTTTATCATTATTAATTACATATATTTCTGGATAGTGATATCACCATGTTTATCATTATTAATTACATATATTTCTGGATAGTGATATCACCATGTTTATCATTATTAATTACATATATTTCTGGATAGTGATATCACCATGTTTATCATTATTAATTACATATATTTCTGGATAGTGATATCACCATGTTTATCATTATTAATTACATATATTTCTGGATAGTGATATCCCCATGTTTAACATTATTAATTACATATATTTCTGGATAGTGATATCCCCATGTTTAACATTATTAATTACATATATTTCTGGATAGTGATATCACCATGTTTATCATTATTATTGAAACACAAAGATGTAAGAATGCCAATCTGAGCACATTATCTAGGTGGAGGTCAGACTTGTCTTTCACAACAGCGAATAAATCCCAAACAGGATCATGTAGCAAATGAGATGTCTTGAAACTTAAGTTGCACAAAAGTAATGCGTACACAAGTAATGATACATTAAGGAAACGAGTTCTTTACAATTATTAGAGCACCGATTCAGTTTGCCATCGAGTAGGATTAGTAATTGGTAATGGGGGTTTTGGGTCACCCCGCCAAATCCCTGCAAATTAGCAGGGAAAACCAGAGGTGCACCACATCTAAGACTAATTATACAACTAGTTTTTGTCTGCAAACCCATTCACATATAGTGGGTGGAAACTCCCCACTACCTTTAAACGGGGTGTGGGGGAAACCCCTACTAATTGTATTTACTCAGTAATCACATGCTATATTCAGAGTAACCATATCTATTATTGGCTCAGTGTTGTACTCTTGTCTTATCATGTTGTTTAGGTAGCTGGATATACACATATGTAAACTATCAACAATGAATTCAGTCAGAAAATACTCTTTGAATACATCTTCATTAAGAACAATAGTCAAATGATAGATGCCGTGCCCTAATTCTTTGAGTTTGTTAACAATCAGAAGCTCGACATCAGTCAAAGATATGTTTTCAGCCCACCACAAGTCCATTATTATACATAGATGTGAACAAATATCTAATAGGGTGATTATATCCGTATTCTGAGGATGGTGACTTTGGGGTCTAAAAAACTCCATTCAAGTATTCCCTATACTACTCTTTATAAACACTGTGGTGGTGGGGTATCCCCCATATTGACTTCAGTGAAACAGTTTAACATGTATCTTCTATTATACCTTTGTTTTTTGTAATAAATACCTGTTGGGCTTGTTGTATCCCTTGTTTTATGTATTTGTTTTCTTCTCATCCTCGCTTATAGAAGATGTTTTATGAATCTTTGATCGAATCTCCTCCTTCATTTGGTTGTATTCCTCTAGTTCACCTAGGATCAAACAAAACTCCTCTTCTGAGATTTTGTTGTCATTGAGTGCAGTGGAAACATGATCTTCTATCATTCAGGAGGATTCTGTTGTTTACGACGTTGTAAAGGTAGTGGTCTTTGTTGTCCATGAAAATGTATGGAGAAATTAGTGTTACATTGAGAAGCCAGTTGATTTGAGATGGTAACATCATCCACCTGTTGTCGTCAGTGAGTGTTAGATAGTACGGTTTGTTTTGAATGATGTTTGTTCTACTGTCAAAGTCTTCTAAATCGAGCAATTTACCACCGAATGATGGGTATATTCCCCATTCATCTGCGTCGTCGTGAACTATATCGTATCATGTGTTGCTGTCAGATCCTGATGTATCTAGGTTAAAAGTATTACCAGATATTTAATTCAGAAATATTACCATTTGTCAATTTTTTATACTGAGGCGATTCTTGGCGCTCAATCGCAGACGCGCTCCGGCATCATGGATAGTGGAACCGCTTACGACGCGTAGAAACAGTTTGTTGCTAATATTGAGGATGCAATAGCATCGCCAGTATATCTACCTAGTGCTATAAATCGATACCAGGACACCATGCAATATGCCAGGTGAAAAGTGGACTATGTGTTCGATGTGGGATTATACATGGTGCCGAGCGACATGTGTTTGAGAATTAGTAAAATAGCAGGCTACAACAATGAAATTATCACCATGGCTGACCAAACACTGGGTGTTAATGCTGATGTAAACATCTCCCATGTACCACCATCCACCCCCACTGTGGCATCACCACCACAGCCAAGGGTTAAACCAGGGGTGTCGGGGGTCTCCCCCCACCCACTGTGCAGGTGTCCAATCAGCAGCATATCGATCGTAAAACAGCGTTGGTTGTCGGAGGAGATGCGGTCATCTTGTGCCTTAATTGGGTAAAAATTCCTTAGCCGCAGCGTTCACTAGTCCAGCCAAGGCGATGATGAATGCCCAGAGATTTTGACCAAGCCACGTGGCAGTTTGGCCCATCATGCTGAGCAGCCATGATACAATGCTTCCTAGGATAACAGACAGGGCTTCTGCGGCCTTACCGAGTTTAGCCAGGGCCCTTCCAAGCAATTTCAGATGAGTTTTTATCCAGTCTCTGGCATCACCACCACTTGGTTTGAGGTGTAAGGAAGCCCCACTGATACTACAATTGTTGATATGGTGAAAGCCCAATGCCATCAGAATGCTGGCAATTCATGCCTTGCTCTCAGAACAATATTCGTATCCTGTCAGCCAACGTGGTATCCTCGTTCAGTGTTCTATCAATTGTTTCCCGAATGCGGCTGATCTGAGATCGAAGCTGTTCACGATTCGAGGAAGCGGATTCCAATCGTGCACATCTCTCATCTTCTAAATTACTAATTCGTTCTGTGATACGACACTTCATATCCTCGTCTTCTGTTTCGTCAAGTTTGTTTTTTTCACGAGCTATGTGCTTGTCAGGTTCGTTCAGTTTTCCCTTGTTGTTCACAAGTTCTCCGTGTACATGTTTCATGGCTTCATCTAGACCGCACAGTTCCCTCATTGGAAGTTCAAATCCTGGTAATGGTTTGTCCCAGTAACTACCCAACAGTTTTTTGATGCTGTCAGACGCTTCTGTAGCACGCTGTGTTATGTCACCACTGGAGGTGTGGAGACCCCTCCACAGTTCGGATCTGGTAGCTTGAAGATCTTAAATGACGTTCGGAGGAATCCTTAGGTTTTGCACCACCATAATCCTGCATGTTTAGATTTTCACGGATAAATTCAGAACCAAGATGACCAGCTAGATTTGACATGGCGAGTGCTTTTCTAGTGTGTTTCTTAAAGAGGTCAACCTCCAGGTTATCCTTGAGATGTAGAATGCCTTTTTTTATCTATAAAAAAAAATTTGAATAGTATCGGCCCTGAGGCTCGATGTAGTTTCTATCGCTTTATAATCCATTATAATAATTGTCGACTGCTGGTTTCAATAGTTCGTCGCTCATTTGTGAACTAGTAAGCAAAGTATCTTTATCGTAATCAACATCAGGAGGAGCAGTAGCTCCAAAATCATCCATTTCAATTTCATCCATAGTTTTGAAATTATATCATATTAGTAAATATTAATATATAATGTCATAAGGTAGAAAGGTAAATCATTTTCGAAGATGAAGAGAGCCGCTAGGCGTCAAAGCCGCGAGCCAGTCGGTTACTATTACGAACAATCCTCGCAAGATAGACCAGAACCTAGTACATTCCCAAACTTGGGTGAGAATGACTTCATAGTGCCAGGGACAGCATGATTGGCAGTTAACATCACATTGACTTCAGACAGTGACAAACGGGAGCTCGTGAATAATAGTGCTATAGTCAAGAAGACTACCATAACAATTAGCAGCAACGAGGTGCTTAGTATAGACGACAGCGACGTATATTACTGTTACACAGACCTATGGAAAAGTGAGGGAGAACGCGACAACAGCGTGTACCAGAGAATCAGCAGCAGAAAATCAAATAAGTTACGTATCAGGTACGCCTTCACACCAGAAGTGAGAGCCAAAATACCAAATAGTGAAAAAGCAATCGCCAAAGCGTATGGGAACAGGTTTTGTATCCCGCTTGACTTTGAGTTGCTAACTGGACACGTGCCGTTTTACCAAGCCACATTTGGTGACAGGCTGGAATACAAACTCACGTTCAATAATTACAACAAAGTCGTGCGTACATCAAACGATCTTGAGGGTGAATACGAGATCGACAACATGTCATTAGAGTTCGACATGGTGACTAGTCCTGATCTTGCCAGGCAGATTCGAAATCAGTACTCCTTTACAATAGGATACTGCGACGCCGAATGATAGTACGTGACAAGAGTGACACGCTATGGAATATTAACATGAACGTGCCAGTGCGATTGATGAAAGGTATTATAGTCATACCCGTGAAGGAATACGGCTATTTCAAAAGAGACAGCGAGAAATGTTTCAACTCTACTTTCAATCACCAAAGTAGAAGTGACAGTAAAGGGAGTGCCTGATCAGTTATTTAGCCATGGAATGAGAGCATACCAGCAGTGGGATGAAACAATAAAGCTACCGGCGATCAAACGAAACTCAATATTCCAACAACGTTCTCAGTGACCTGGATCTATACTCCATGAATATCAGTGATTACTTAACAACAAAGTACACGTTATGGTTGGATATTAGATCGTCTGCACGGTAGTGGGCGCCTACTCGACAATGGAAGCGAGAGTATAACCATTCAAATAACGAAGAAGGCTCAATCACCCGGTAGATTGTATTTATATTTATATGTAATAATGGACGTGCAACTTAATATAGACAATGGGAGATTCGTGCAAGCCATCTATTAATGGGGGTGCCCCCCACACCCCCAATAACTATGGGGGGTCCTGCAGACAGCCTACTGCAATTCACCCCCCATATAGGGGTCTGCGGTCGGGCGGGTCCATGTCTACTTGGGTGTTGGTCTTGCCCCACGATCCACACTGCGCTATTATATGTGGACAGACGGGTTGTTGGAAGACTGTTTTCATGCTGGATTTGTTGGAAGGGTATTATGAGGAAGTATTTGATAAAATCATTATCTTGTACCCTACTATAGGCATGAACAAGACAAGGATAGAGCTTGGGTGATGATGGACCCAGATGTACACAGAGTCGACCCGGGTACACATCTACAAGATTATTTAACATTGTTTCACAACCAGTTTAAGGGAAAAGTGACGTTGCTCATCCTGGATGACTGCAGTACTAACAGAGAGACATGCTATCGTACCTGGCCTTCTCTTGCCGGCACGCAAATCACAGCATGTGGGTGCAGACACAAAAATTCAACTTGGTGTTGAAAGATTTGAGGGAGCTGACATGTTGAGTGGCATTATTTCACTGCAAGGACAGGCATTCGTTCGAGGAGTGTTTGAGAGAGAACGATGTCATGAGTAAATCAGAACGGGAACGGGTGCCAAAACAGCTCGCTGAAACTAACTTTCATTTTGAAAACCGACCAGCCAGTGAATTACCAAGTAATAGTTTAGTAATGGCCGGCAGCCGGCCTTTGTTTTTAATAAAATTTTAGAAATGACTTGCGGCCAGCCTGTGCTTTTAGAAATGCTTTAGTAATTTTTAGTAATGTTTTAGTAATTTTTAGTAATGTTTTAGTAATTTTTAGTAAAATGTCTGTTTTTGAAGTTCTAGTCGTGTGTAATCTAACCTTTATCTGTATGTGTTTAGTGTATGGTGGATATTATTTTTTACAAATAGAAACTAGAGTACTGTATTATAAAATGGAGTGTGATGAATTACTAGAGCAGATGTTAGTTCCAGAGGAACAAAAGGACAACAAGCAGTGTGACAGACTGATAACGCTAGTCATGACTGGTAAGGCAAAACAATATTTAGGAGAAAACATAACTGCTGATGAGATCCAGAAAATGTCAGACGAGGAAATAAATAGATGACAAAACTCACAGGTTCTACTATTACCCAGATTTACACTGGCATAGCAACACACTTTTTACCAATCCCACCGGAACGTCGACTCTATTTGTGGGAAGACTTAGAGAAGGACCTGTTGATTGATAATGCCTTAAGCTATATCAGTTGTGCTTTGTATCACAAATACGGCATGTATCTAGCCCCGATGACGGCAGCGATCATCACAGCAAAGCATTGTAAATTTAATAAAACAAATAATAACAATAATAATATACAAGATGGATGCGGCCCAGGAAGAGATAACCAAGTGGGGGGATACCCCACAACCCCAGTCTGTGGACAGCAAACAGGAGCCACTGATGCAAGACACCAAGAAGAAGAACCCCAAAAGAGTTGAAGCTGGTAGAAAAAATGTCTTAGCAAGGCACGAAAAAAATAATTACATGTGATGCTGCTGTTTCATTATATATGTTGGTGGGGAGGCCTGCCCGTCAGGCAAGTTCAGTACCCCCAGTGTGGATATTCCACCCAGTCGGCTGTCTGCAGGACCCCCCAGAAATTGACCTTCATATTATGTTATAATTAAAATTATATATTGCCATGCATTGGTGGTTTCTGGATTATCAGTAGGATATGCTCGGTTGACTAAAATGATTATGAAACAAGTGACTATAAAGCTCGCCTTCGACCTGCAAGATATTTTTATGCTTACAATGAAAATTTGTATGGCGATGGCCACCAAGGACGTTCTTGCAAAGCAAGGTATTATACCTGAAAATATTTTAAAGAAATATATATAATATGGCCACAATAGCAATGATTGTTGGTGGGGCTCTTGTGAATGCCCTAGCATTTTCCGGGAGTAATTTCCCTTTTTCTCAATTAAAAGAGACAAATGCGCCTGAGGTAGAAGCGGAGGGAAAACGACACAATTTAGCTGTAGAAAACCCACAGGCTGCACAGGCTGAATACGCTATGAGACAAATGAAGAGACTAGATTTTATCAATAAGGCGTGAAGGTCATTTCGTTAGAACTTTCAAGGGCATCGATGAAGCTCTGAAAGAATACTACGTGTTAACGCATAAACAACTGGAACCATTAGCTAATGAACCAACGATTTCTCAGTATTACACTCCTTCAGAGGGTTAGAAAGATCGTGAGTTGGTCTTAGTGGCGACAGTGTTAATAGCTAAACAATTAGACTAATTACACAAATTATTATATCACAAAAAATGAGACACATTGGTCAATGGGTACTTATGGGGAAAACTGAAATTCGCGTGTTTGTAATCGTCTTGCGAGACAGACACGTCAGTCAGCTTGCTATAGAAGCGGTCAATGGGAAGTAACTCTATCTCATTAAACTTGCACCAGTCATCCATATATTCATACGGGTAAATACCCTTAAGTAGCAGCAAAGCTCTAGTTTTCTCTTCTGTATTCTGATTAGTTGTAGCCAAATCGTCTGGGTTATTAGCCTTTACCAAGCTGTCTAGAGACGACAACAGAAACTGAACACTATCTATGAATCTCATCCCATAGATATCTCAGCATATTGTTTGAGATACAGGATATGTTGCCTTTGAAATAGCTTACATAATCAAGTGTGAATCATATCCGTGTAGATTGTGAAACACCACTGGGATATGAATAGTTTATGGGAAGTTTAGGATTTATTCTTAACTTCAAATTACACTCATTGTGAGTTGCACCTCTGTATTTGCCAGTAATTTGACAGTGGTCTCTAACAGAATCACCATTGAGAGGTTTATGGCACACGTGACAATGTGTGCTTTTGTTGTGGGCCACCCAATCTGCTTGCGTCATACACATTGGTGTTTTGCTGTACCATTTTTTCCTGATTGCTTTCTCTTCGTGTTGTAAAGCCTTTAGAAATTTCCCAGCTGTGTCTGGGCCTCTAAAAATAACATGAGGGTTAGTTTGGCCATCACAACGAACAACCACATACTCAAACCCACACGCCTCATGCTGTTCAACTTTTTGTGTGAAACTTTGAGTAGGGAATTGGGCCACTGTATCGATTGGTTTAATGATAGCTTCGAAGTTGGCGTAGATAATGTATGGTACTGGCATCTGATTTTTGTGGTTGATAAATTTCAAGATATTGTTGTTTTTGGTCGGCATATCTACCCGTACGGCTGTCTCCTCTACACCTAAGCAATCATCCCTGTGTGAATTGAACAGATCGGCTCTAGAAAACCCATGAAGGCACCTGTCACAAAAGTGATTCTTTTCCCTGTGTTTCGATTGATCGTGCAACAGTCGGTTGAAATTTTTAATCCATGTGTATAGATATTTTTCACTTCATTGTATCATAAGTATATTGATTATTTTAAGCCCATCCTTATACAACTAAGGGCTTATCCTGTGCACTATTACATTTTTACCTTCGTACCCGAATACATTTATAGCTGAGTCTGGATTTTGTTTTTCTATTTTTGAGACCTGATTTGTAGGGGTGGGTTCATCTATACCTTCTCAATTGATCCCATCATCTTCCAGATAACTGGAAAGTCTGTCAGAATTTTTTTCAGTTGGAAATTTAGCAGATCTTATTGTTCTTAAAAGACTCAGGCAATGGTAAGTACAATCCTCCTCTCAACGGTACATAGTTTGCTATATCCAGGTAAACCATGTTAGTCTTATCAACAACCCAACCAGACCCTCTGTTAGTATAATGTTCTAGTGTTTCTCGAATTTTCTCAAATGATATGTCTATAGAAGAGTTGATAGTATCTGGTTCCATTGTAAAATTGTTGCTTTTGTTACCTCTGAAGTAAACAATGGTCTGGTAAGTTGTTTCAATCGCCTGTTGTTTCTCTAAATCTCTTAAATCTTTCAGTTCTTCATATACTTTATCAAATACCAATTTTTTTATATCTTCAGTGTTTATATTTCTTTGAACTTCCATTGTCCAACCTCTCAAATATTTTCCTGTAGCATGCTCAGTAGGAGTGAATTGTAATTCTATAGGTTGTTGTTCCTTTAGTAATTCAGTGAGCTCTGACTTCTTCATATGGGAATACCCTCGCATTCAACGGTCACGAGCTTCCTTTATTAACTCTTTCATAGTAGGTGTGTTTTTATACTTTAAACCTAATAAATCTAGTAACTCATGTCTTCTCATACAAGAATATATACCCTCGGCCTCTCAATCCACGGTCACTCATTCACTGTAACCATGTTAGAGTGTTCATAATATATGTTAAACATTTCTCTAATTGTATGTCATTGTGTCTAATCAGCTCTCAGCTGGCACAGACTTTATCAATCGTGTGAGGCACACCAAGGAAGTAATATACCACTGTTGCCATGGAGCTATCACGTGATCGCAGTGTTCATAAAAGGTAGACCCGTTAAACTGAGATTATTGCTCTCGGTCCTGAGTTGAGGTGTGGGCTTATTGTGTACAGTCGCACAGCTGTGTGTTGTGAGTTCGTATCCTGCCGTTGCCTCCAATTGACTCCCTTGCACAATTTCATGACGCGAGGGACAAGCGGCCCTTGCTCATTTTGTGAGCAAGGGATCACGATCATATCAGTTGGGTCTCTGAAAAGGGACTAGCTGAGCGGGGCACTCTCACAGTGAGAGAAGGCACCGACGCAGTCCCCCTTGGGAGAATGCACCTTCCATCTTTCTGTGTGGCTACAAACGAACCCTTTTACTCTTTTTTTGTTCTTTCTAATCTTTCTAGTCTGTTGGGTTTCCCCCACACCCGTGTTTAAACGTAGTGGGGATTTTCCACCCACTATACATGAATGGGTTTCCAGACGAAAACTAGTTGTATAATTAGTCTCAGATGTGGTGCAACTCTGGTTTGCAGATTTGCAGGGATTTGGCGGGGTGAGCCAAAACCCCCATTGCTAATACTACTCCATTGTCATTGACTAATTTGCTACCATCACCTTTCATCTATACAGGTCTATCACTTAGAAGATGTGATAGAGACTATTAGCTACGTTGTGGACGAGGACTCGCCGTACACACTCAAGTCAGGGCAGCTGGTGGAGGTGAGGTTAAATTTCTTGGAATACTTAAGAGGGCTGTCTCACTGCAGAGACAGGCATATGTCTCAATAGTATCTGAGTCTGTCTCACTGCAGAGACAGGCATATGTCTCAATGGTAGATGAGTCTGTCTCACTGCAGAGACAGGAGAAGTATTACAGTGACAGAATGGACTGTCAGTTGCATGGGATACCAGGAATTTATGATTGAAATGTATGTATTTTCTACCCAGGAAGAAAGTGCCACACTAGAGGTGACAGAGAAAGGGGGAGACACATCCCAGGTGGATGTTTACTGGACCAAACAGGACATCACCAAGATCGACATGGTCAGTATTACTCATTACCCCAAGAGCCACACCATAACACCACAATACAACATGTTCCCATGCACCCCAACACCTCCCCACAACACCACCATGCACCACAACACCTCCCCACAACACCACCCAAACAAAACACCCCCACACCACACCTCAAAACTGCAACACTACACACCACACCAGACACTACACCGCCATACAATCACACCACAACACCACTACACTTCAAAACCACTACACTACAACACCACCCAGACACAACACCACCACACCACAACAACACCAAATCTAACTGCCACACCACTGGCCTATGTTTCCGACCACGCTGTCTCATGTTGTCCTGTTCCAGACTGACCTCAGTGCTGACCAGTACAGTCTGAAGACCCGAAATGCCGTCACCAGACTCAACATGAAGAGGATCAACATGGACCTCATCATGGTGGGACAATAACTATGGCACTTCCATCTTCTACTCATCTACAGTTTCTATAAACTTGGTGTTCAGACTGCAACTGAAACTTAATGAATATGTCTACCACCATTGGTAATTTGTCTTACCTCCACTTCACGATGTGGGACAAATTATGGGATGGGAGGATGGTCTGCTTAATGCTTACTGCCAGTTCATGGATTTGAATGCATTCTAATTTCCATCCTAGGAGATCCTGCGTCACCTGGACAAGAAGGAGCCATTCTGCAGAATGGATGGCTCAGTGCTTGTCTTCCTTCCCGGACTGTCAGACATTCAGGAGCTGCACGAGAACCTGCAGGCAGACAGGCACTTCTCAGACAAATCACGGTAATGACACATCATGAACAATTATGGATGGACCTTGTTGCATATGTGTTCCAGGCTACGCATTATGGGTCTGGAAACCAGTATATATGTGTTTTGCAATTCTTGAGTTCTTGAGGGGCTGAGTGGATGTGTGGAACATGTCAGCCTGTATCAAAGGTTTTACCACGAGTTGGAAGTTTTAATCAGTTACTGAATCCCGTTCTCCCTGTCTAACCACCTTTACATGACACCTGTCTGAAATGTTTGTTCAGTATTCTTTATACATGGATGTTGGGACTAAGTTAAATACGGCTGACAATGCAATCATGCTTTATTTTTTGTGCAGTGAGCTGTGGGTTGAAAATGTAATGGTATCTTCAGGTACCGAGTCCTTGCACTTCACTCTGTGTTGTCATCCACGGACCAGAGCGAGGCCTTCACTACGCCACCTCCAGGTGTCAGGAAGATTGTCATAGCAACCAACATTGCAGAGACTGGCATCACCATACCTGATGTTGTGTTTGTCATTGATGCTGGAAAGGCAAAAGAAAACAGGTGAATTCTTTCAGTAGAACATCAGTGTTTGCAAGATTATATTTGTCACACTTGTACTCTTGCGTCAAGTCCAATAAGTTTCCTTATTGCAGTATGGTATCATGTTTGTCACATGTGATCTATCAGACAGATGACCCTACTCAACCTGTGTTCCTATTCAGCAATTTTGATGTGAAAAAAATTGAAATTTTTCCTTATCCTTACTGATGTTTACTATGCTTATCTCATTCTATGCAAATGATAGTGGAAAACTGGAATCCCTTGTAGTTCCCTTGAAGAGGACGTGAAAGTTCAGTCACCCACAAGTTGCCTCCCTTGAACCCTTTCCTGATGAAACAGTCACATGACTTAACATTCTTGTCACTCTCTCCTTCATTGCCCATGAAGATGGTTGGGGAACACTAGTGTCCTTTTATATTTAGACCCTGTATCCAAATTTAACCATGTATGTCTTTTGAGTATTTTTATCTTGCATCATATGTCAAAATTTTGAAAAACCTTATCCATATATTGTGACATTTATTCATCACAATGTAGTTCGTTTACGTTAGATGAATTCTTGCAGCGGTTGCAGATATTGTTTATGAGCAGCTAATCCTCACCCCCAGTGCCTGTAAGGCATTAATCCGTGTCTTCCAGCTTGCGTTGCAGATATTGTATTTATTTATCGGATTTGTGATTTTATCATTATTGGTGTTACATCTATAGATGTGAGATGAGAATGGGTGAGGACGTCATCTTAAGTCAACTCATGATAAATCTGGTGATAATGCAGGTAATCGTATTTTGTTAACTACTGCTGAAATTAATAACCCAGGTGATTTGCCGATTATGTTTATGGGGGCAGTCGTCTGTTGCTGGTCAGGACTTAGCCATGTCTAAGGAGAGCTCTACTAGTCAACACCATCGTAGAGCAAGAGGAAGGAGACCTCATCATCTCCAGCACAGAAGAAATTCTTGTCATCTAGCACCTTGTTGAAATCAACTTGTCCCAGCTAATCAGTGCAAAGGTTGTCTAATGAAGACATCTTGCCCCTTGACAAAGCAGGTTTATTGATTTAGGCTGACCCTCCATTAATGCAGTTTCTCTACAGATCTACTAGAACATCAACACAGTCTACCTCCAAGGTGAGACAATCATTTGAAGAACAGCCTCAGTTATCTGTCATCAGCGTAGCCTCATCGCAGCTGCAAGAAGATACAGATGATGCCTCACTTTTCTCTTCGTGAACACCGCATCAGTTCCATCCTACAACGCAGAACTTTGACACAGGCGACTTCATGGAGCAGTTTACATGGTAGATGACGGCTATTTTTGACCATTGGAGACCATTTGGCCAGAGAGAGATCTGCACATCAGAACAATACAATGACGAAAGCATAGGTGTTCGAGAACCTGCTTCTGAGATATCTACATCCTCATCTCACAAGTCTACAGCCAAAGGAGACGTTCACATACGAGAAGTTCTTCATGTTTGGAAGGCTGGGTGAGAAGGTTCCGCAAACATCCAAGAGAGTCACTCCACATCAGGATCCTGCACGGTTCGGTAGACCCAGAACTATCGGAGGGAATATACACAGAAGGCACTACGACCACATGAATAGGGTGATGAGGTCTTCTCAGAAGTAGAGGTCACATTTTGAATTGCATACAACTTGGACTTAGTGTCTACCTCCAGGGAATTGAATGCATCATTCACATACAAGATGCTGGAAGATGACTTTGACACCTTCATGATTCCACCGATGGAACTGATCACCAAGGCATCTGCAAACCTTCGTACAGCATTCGAGAAAGCAACCCAGTACTAGCCAGTCAAGAATCACCCTCTGCATCACATGGACCCCTTCATGAGAGCACTGGACCAGGAAACTGATAGAACAAATTCCCGTAACAAGTCTTGTGAGGTGGAATACAAGAAGATTGCTAAACTCTACACCACGACTAGAATCTTCAGTTCCTGGGAATAAGGTTTATCACAACACAGAATCATATTGTGGTCACAAAAGATCATTGGGTCAAGGTCAAAGTCATGATTCCAGAAGCAGTCATCTCTCCATCACCACTACAAACATGGCAGTGTCTCCTCGGTCTATATACCTGAGCACAGGACCTGACTTGCAGAGGAAGACTACAATTACGTCTGCTGCAGCAATTCCTGGCAAGACACCTGGACAGCATGGGCCTGATCTCTCAACCGGACAGCCTCAAGACATGCTTATTATGGTGGAGTTGAATGTCTTTGGAGGGACCATTTTAGAAGAGTCAGTCTTTGACACGCACCTCTATGTAGATGCATCACTACAAGGATGGGGAGAGTATATATCTCAACAACAAAGTGGCATCAAGGAAGTGTTCAAATGAAGAACGTCTTCACATCAACCAGTTGGAGATTACGACTGTTACGCCACACAACACTAGTCGGGCTCACTGATCAACCCTGTGCTGGCAGTGTATACAGACAACTCAACAGTGGGATACTACATAAATCAGCAAGGATCAACAAGATCTCCAAGACTGCTTCAGTTCACCTTCCAGTTGTTCAACACTGTAGATGAGTTAAACATCTGGCCAAAGGTAAGTCACATTCCAGGAACCAGGAATGTACTAGCAGACTATCTCGCCCACTTCATCGACAGAATGGATGCTCCACCCAGAGGCGTTCCAGCTCATAATGAAGGCAACACCAAGCAAGCTCACAATAAACATTCCAGTTACACATATGGAACATATCAAGACTTGTTTGAAGAAAAGAGTATACACCAGCAAAGCAGCGAAAACAGTAAACCTGGCTCTACTCAGATCAACTCGCAGCTTGTACGACAAGTGACAGAGATTTGAACAGTATGCAGCGTGGAAAGTCTTCACAGCAATGAAAGCAACTCATCCTCAAGTGGCAGAATATCTATGTCATCTTAGATATATGAGGCAATTAAAATGTTTGCCACTCTGTACGTACCTGGCACCGATCAGTACAGTCATGACAATGAAGATGGACATCAAGTTGACAAAAGTGCCAGAATTACTTTCACTACTACACTTCTGTAAAGAAAAAGTTACCTGGCCAACTGGACACACAGTTCCACATCCCAATGCTATCTACAATCCTTGGACCAGAGGACACCCAATATTTATATTCAAAAGACTAAAATAAGAAAAAGAAAATTCAAGCACCTATTCATCCCCTTGTCAACAGAGATCACCGTAGAGGTCTCAAGAACGACAATATCATTTTGGATGAGAGGCATTATGCTGAGGGCCTACAAAGCAGCAGGACTTGAACCTTCAAGAGCTTCCAACCAACACTATGTCTAGTGCACTAGTGTCAACACTCGTTCTGCGCAGAAACTGCTCGATATCATCTATACATCTGTATTGGAGGGCTGCTATTGTAAAGTGGACACCGTGTTCACCAACCCACTACCTCAGGGACATCGCCACCAAAGACATTTCCTGCATTTACCACTCTGGACCACTTGTTATAGCACAATTAAAAGGCAGTAAGTTGGAAATCTCGTTCTTTTTTACATTGACTTGTTGTTAACCTTCACTCTGGAGAGTTTTGGCTCAGAGTCCATGCACACCGTCTAGACCAGACTAGCATGAGTGATTAAGACAATGTGCGAGTGATGATCTTATTTGTACGTTAAGGGGTTGCAACACATTTATAGTAAAGAGCTTATCATCATCAATGGGTTGTTACACATAGCTAGTAAGAAGAAGATACCAGTACTAGTATATCTAAAATCCACATGAATGTATGAGAATCACTTGTGTACGAGAAGAATATGACAAGATGTAATCCCCTTGAGTTGAGAGCGAAGTTGGAAGAACAGGATCCATGAAGTGCCTTTGCACATTTCCCATGGAGTTGACACAGGACATATCTAAGAACAGCTGATGTTGAATCCAAGTGGCCTTACCCACTACCATTTCCGTTAGATTCTGGAAGCATAATGAGCATGAGTCAGGATAACTAAATAAGTAATTTTTAAAGTAAAATTGTTATTCTGTACTTATATGATGTCAAGCCCTACCAACCTCCCCACAGAAGGCACTTCAGGTTTTCCAGCAAACCTGGGTGCTAAGGCTTAATCAGGATAGAGTGAGAAGCATGGCAAGTCATGTGACTGTTTTGGAAGGAAAGGGTTCATGGGAGGGAACTCGTGGGTGAGTGAACTTTATGTCGACTACAAGGGAACATCGAGTCTAGTCCGTTGAGCTCCCTCGACTAAGTGTTATGTTTATCGTGTAATACGTAAGTGGTGTGTCTGTCCCAGATGAGCTGTTTTGATTGAGTGTTATGTTTATTGTGTAGTACGTAAGTGGTGTGTCTGTTATAGGTGAGCTGCTTTGATTGAGTGTTATGTATATTGTGTAGTATGTAAGAGATGTTTCTGGCGCAGGTACATCGAGTCTAGTCAGATGAGCTCCCTGGAGGAAGTTTTCATCAGTAAAGCCAATGCCAAGCAACGTCAAGGTCGGGCAGGTCGGGTCCAGGAGGGCTTCTGCTTTAGGCTGTATACTAAACAAATGTAAGATCACCTCTGTACCATACATGGCATACGTGGAAAGTCTTGATAAGGAACTGTAGTCTTTCATCAACAGCTGTGAGACACTAACATTTTGCTGGTCATACCTGAGTTATCCTTGTGAATAGTTCTGTTCATAGATGATTTACTGTCATGATCTTTCTCCTCTCCATGGTGTGTGACTATTTTCCAGGTATGAGAATTTCCGGCCCTTTACTGTGCCCGAGCTGCTTAGGGTCCCACTGGAAGAACTGTGCCTCAACATCATGGTAGATAGCATTACTTATACAGCATGGGGACAGCCTGGACTATCATTGTATTTCATAGGAACACCCCCAGAATATCACAAATACCTCATAGGAACACACAATAACATTATTGATATAGTATAGGAACAGTCTTTTAGGCCTTCTAGCCTTCACTGTTACCTCACAGGAACATGCTAGAACTCCACTGATATGTAGTAGGAACACATCAGAATATCACTTACACCTCATCAGAACATCCTAGAACATCACTTACCCGGTACACTTCATAAACATGCTAGAACATCAGAGGAACAAATGGAATGAGGAATCATCAAAATGTCAAAAATATTGTGTTTCAAAGAACAAACTGTAGAGTTCTGGATAGTTAATGGTTAATGCTGAATACACAGAAGACCTGTGCATGGGTACTGTCTGAAGTCTAGTATTGGTGCTATGCTGTAATATGGCAGGAATATTGGTAAGAATGCATAACACCATATTCCACAAGACTGTAGAACCCACATGTTCCTATGTCCAAGCATATGGTTGGAATTATAGACTATTCATCCTTGTGAGGACAGGTGCCAGTTTGTTATTACCTATTTCAGAAATGCAAGTTTGGCAAGCCCGTTGAGTTCCTGAGCCGTGCGATGGACCCCCCACAGTCTGTCGTTGTGTCCAGAGCCCTGACACTGTTACAGGATGTGGGGGCATGTGACTTAGAGGGGGGCAGTCTTACTCCCCTAGGCCACCATCTGGCTGCCCTCCCAGTACACGTCCGCATTGGCAAGATGCTCATATTTGCTGCCATCTTTGGATGTTTAGAGCAAGTGGTAGGTGCAGAATTTCCATCTTTAATGATGGAATGCTGAGTTAAAATATTCATCACAAAACCAGGGCTCGTTGTTCCAAGGGAAGTTATTTCTGATGACTAATTCTTATTCTAAACTACTAGTTTTTCAGTGCCCATGAAGATTTGGGTCAGAATTGGCTTTCAGCAAACAGTGCTTGTCATAAGAGGCAACTAAGAGGCTTACTGATTTTGATTAGATGTGTCATCATGTTCTAAAAGCATAGATCAGTGTGCATTATGTCAATCACAAGATTGTCAGGTCCAGGTTCGATTATTTACAGACCACTTTCATATAGCTGGAATACTGCTGAGTGTGGTGTTATGCAACAAACAAACCCAGTTTCAAATGACAGCGTTACTGGTATGATGTCTGGATGACAGACAGGATAGTTTTGCTGTCATGAATTTATTGAAGTATAGCTTTACATCGCAGAACTGAATTCCACATAAACATCGCATACTTCAACTTTGAGAATTCTGTGTTTCAAAGATCCTGTAATATGTATCATTTCAGTTTTTAATAAGTGTCACATGTTAACAACTACTTTTCAGGCAGTAATTGCAGCATCTATGACAGAGAAGTCACCGTTTGTTGTACCACTCGGCAAACGTGATCTTGCTGACACCGCCAAAAGGGCCATGTCCATAGCCTGTTCTGACCATCTGACGGTCTACAAAGCATTTGAAGGGTGAGAATTTGTGGCTGGCAATAATCCAGTATTGCCCTGACCAAATGGCATTTTGTATTTTTTTGTCAGTTACTTTTACAATGCCCTTTAGGTTGTAATAATTGTAAATGACTTGGAATACGATGGTGCATTGCAATGTCAGTGCAGTCTTGCAAAACTAGTAGAGCTTGAGATGGTGTACTGAGTGCACACGTATAAATATGTGTCAGTGGCATTGTGAAGGATCAGGGTTTTACACAACCCACATATGTGCGTCCAGTACACACAAATGTAGAGAATGGATGGAAAAAAAATTTCACTGCATCCCAAAGAACTCAAAATAGTATTGATTGTATTCACAAAGTGTTTGGTTCTTAATTTCTTAGCAGCTTCGTGCATCATTTCATCCATCAGTCCACATGGAGTGCACTGCACATGATCAGTGATTCATTTCAGGTTCTAAAAAAAATTATACAGTTCTCTACTCCATTACTTCACAGGACCTTCATATTGGCAGCAAGGACCCCTAAAACTCATAATTAGGGGTTTCTGATATTTGTGAGTTGAGGTTAAATCCTGGAAGGATATACTCATTTGTTTTCTCTGTGTGCTAGTTGGGTGTCAGCTCGGAGCCAAGGGAGGCAAGCAGAGCACTCTTTCTGCAGCAGAAACTTCCTGAAGAGGAACACCTTGATGGACATTGAGGTATGTGGAACAAAACCATTCTCTGGGAGCTGGTTGTTCACAGTAACACTTCATTGCCACAAGGATAGTGCTGGATGTAGATAGTGCTTAGTGTTGATAGTGCTTTGTATGGATAGTGCTGGTTGTGGCTAATGTTAGTGTTGATAGTGCTTAGTGTTGATAGTGCTTTGCATAGATAACGGTTAATGTGGATAGAGTTCATAGCATTTTGCATGGATAGTGGTTAAGGTGGATAGTGCTTAGTATTGATAGCACTTAGTGATGATAGTGGTTAGTATTGATAGCACTTAGCATGGATAGTGTTTAATGTGGATAGTGCTCAGTGTTGATAGCATTTTGTGTGGATGGTGCTTAGTGTTGATAGTACTTTGTATAGATATTGCTTAGAGTTGATAGATCTGAGCGTAGATGATACCTAGAGTAGACAGTATTTCCAGGTGATACCCTATGTAAATCTATTTGTGTTGTACCCGGTCCATCAACCAGTCAGTCGCAGTACCACACCTTGTTTCAGGGATGAGTTAAAAGCTTTGACCACATACTCTCGATGCTCCAGGTCCTATTAATTCCTTGTTTGCATTAGCCAGAGTAAAGCAGCATTCACTCTTTATCTGTTTATCAGGGGTATAACAATAGAACAGCTGTTGGAATGGTAGCGAGTATTGCAAGAGTGAGTGAGTGTGTTTGGTTTTACGCCACTTTTAGCAATATTCCAGGTATATCACGGCAGGGGATGCCAGAAATAGGTTTCACACATTGTACCCATGTATGGAATCAAACCCGGGTCTTCATCATGACAAGCAAACGCTATGTCTATTAGGTTACCCAACCACCCTGACTATGACAAGAGGTGTTGATGTTGTTACAGAATGTGAAGAACGACCTCGTGAAGCTTGTGACCTCAATTGGTTTTGAGAACATCACCACGTCAAGTGTACGGAGGCCAACAGGGAAGAAGTCTGAGGTACTTGACATCAGTAGTAGCACCACCATCGACCAGGGCCTTAACTCGGACACCATTGCCGTGGTCCGAGCAGTGATCACTGCTGGACTGTACCCCAGCGTGGCAAAGATCAGCTTCACTCCGGCAGTGGATGCTGCAGCCAATCCCGAGAAGATTGTTTGCCTTGCCGAGACATCACAGGGAATTGCACAGATACATCCATCCTCAGTGAACAGGTTCCTCCAGGCTAATGGATGGCTGGTTTATCTTGAAAAGGTATGTAGAAAATGCAGTACGGTCTATTTTGTTGTTTCTCAGTTTTCTTCCAATTCTGGTCACCTTGCCATGTGTAAGCTGAAATGGCCCACACTGAATTTTTTCACAGACCACCACCATGTAGCTGGAAAATTGCTGACTGCAGCATAAAACTAGACTCAATCTCTCACTGAAATGGGAGCTATTAATGACACTAGAAGTCACAGTAAATGATGCCTACTTTCCGAGTTCTCATTCCTTGCAACTAGTCTGAGTCATTGTAAATATTTATTTTTAACAGTCTTTGAAAGGATATATGGAGGTGATACAGGTCAATGTGAAAGTTATTGATATCAACTTCAGTAATATGACGTATATGACGTTATAGAATATACCAGTACTCTTCATTTACTGCAGGCACTTGATAATGGCTTAAAAATATACTCTTAAACATCACGTCCCCCATACTACAGAAGCTGACATCCATAAATTTCATGTTTGGTGGTTTTTTTACACAAATTTTGTACATACTGATGGCAGAAAGTGTATAAGTTCCGCATCAATATTTAATAACAATAAGGTAACGCATTATTACCCCAACGCATTGATAACCCAACTGCCAGTGATGATCATGAAGGTTAACATTATAATTATTGTGCGGGTACCCATTTGCTGCTGGGCGAAAAAAAACAATTCATGCACAAACTCACTTTCTTTAAGTAAGGCCACATGTATCACACGTGCTTACCCATGGGGCAGGACTGAAGTCTGAGAAACTGTCAGGAATCAAACTGCCAAACACAGTCACCCATCCAAGGACTCACTGAAACAATGTTACTGAACTTCAACAGATTAATGACATGGGCTCAGTGCTCAGAATCACTCTCCACCAGAATAAAACATGAGTCTCTGTGTGCTCCATGTGTGATGAATTGTGAGACTTTTGTCCCCAATGCAGGTGAAACTGTCCCGGGTGTACCTCCGCGACTCCACTCTCACCTCCTCCTACCCTCTCATGCTGTTCGGTGGAGACATTGATGTACAACACACTCAGCAGGCTGTCTCCATAGATACCTGGATACAGTTCAAGGTCAGTACCATGGCAACCAAAAGTCTCTGGACCTTTCAGGATGATGCATATCCCTGGTGCCATCTCTAACCTACATTGTTGTGTGCCATAACCATAGCAATAACGGCAAGTATGTGGTTCAAATCCAAAGTATGCTTCAGTTAGTATTCTTGGTTTGTCACATACCTGTGCTCAATGGTTCCATGTCTCTTCTTGAAAACGTGTTATCCCAAATAGAACATTTAACAACTTTCTAAGGGCTCAAAACTTTGGCTATTAGAGGGCTGAAGTGCCAATTTCGACCTGTCAGACTTCGGTTTTGTGAAAACTGCAGTGGCTGAATGGGTTAGACTGCTGACTGTCTGTATGTGATTAGATACTTTGCTCAGCAAACGTAGGTTTGAATCCCAAATGAGACTGAACCAAAGTGTAACTTAACTGTGTGCTTTCCTGTGAAAATGTAACCCCATATGTGACATGTTACATTTGAACACTGTGTACACCCTCAGCCTGAGCTAATGTACACTTGTCATAGGGGTACACATGTGATGCAGACTATCAGTTGTCACAATAATTATATACACAAACATATTCGTGATCTCTAACATTTTTGTTCTGTGTACTGTGTGATTTATGTGGACCATTGAAAAGAAGGCTGAGTTTAGGTTTACACCTTTATTCCTCATGTTGACAGTACAGTCATCGTCAAGAACTCATGAGTCCTGTTGCAAGCGTAGTAATATACTCGAGCACATCACATTCACGTCTCCTCAATCACATGTGTCACTCAGTGCATGTGTATAGGCTGCTCAGTACAATAGCCATTTCGTCAACTATAATTTTCCTGATTTAAGTCAATATCTGATGTACTTTTTCAGGCAAAGGCCAAGACGGGTGTTATATTCAAGGAACTTCGATACTTACTGGCAGACATGTTACAGAAAAAACTGGAAGATCCAACTTTAGATCTGAAAGGTTTGTAACTCAGTGTGGATCAAAACTTTGGAGTTTAGCATGACTTTTAGCTCTAGCCAACAGTTGTCCTCGGTCAAAATATAAATGATTATATAAATGATTAAATGTGAAACAAGCCTTGCTCAGTACTTGTGGCTATCCATTCATTTTAGAAAAATCTCTAAAATGTTTTTTTTTTCAGAGGACAAGTTGATACCCCTCATCAGGAGACTGATAACTGCTGAGAAAACGTGATGTCTGTGTGAAGATATTAATTGCACTTTTGTAAAAACAGATGTAAATAAATTATGTATTGTTTTGTACAAGTTGTTGAAGTTTATCTTAATTGTTCAAAGATTTACAATAACAAGATATTCTGCACACACATGCAATCTGATAGATTTCTGTGAGCATATTTATGCACAAAATGGTTGATCAAAATAGCACACATTACCTAATTAAATTCCGTAAACACATTTCTGCAAGATTGCCTGGAAATCAGTTCAAGAAAGGCCACAGCCAACCCAGCGTGTGATACACTAAAAATACTCTCAACCCAACACTGTGTGGACAGTTTCAATTACATGACACTCATGCTAACACTGTCATGGCAGAGACAACATGACATCGACATCATCAGTAACATGACACTCATGCCAACACTGCCATGGCAGTCAGCATGACACTCGTGCTAATACTGTCAAGACATCGACATCAACAATAACCTGACGCTCTCATACTAACACTGTCATGACAGAGTCAACTTGACATTCATGCTGACACTGTCATGGCAGAGTCAACATGACCCTCGTGCTAACACTGTCGTGACAGAGTCAACATGACACTCATGCTAATACTACCATGATATCAACATCATCAATAACCTGACGCTCTTATGCTAACACTGCCATGACAGAGTCAGCATTGCACTCGTGCTAATACTGTCAAGATATCGACATCATCAATAACATGACACTCATGCCAACACTGTCATGACAGTCAACATGACACTCATGCCAACACTGTCATGACATCGACATAATCAGTAACGTGACAATCATGCTATCACTGCCATGGCAGAGCCAAAAACGTGACACTCATGCTATCACTGCCATGGCAGAGTCAAAAACATGACACTCATGCTATCACTGCCATGGCAGAGTCAAAAACGTGACACTAATGCTATCACTGCCATGACAGAGTCAAAAACGTGACAATCATGCTATCACTGCCATGGCAGAGCCAAAAACGTGACACTCATGCTATCACTGCCATGGCAGAGCCAAAAACGTGACACTCATGCTATCACTGCCATGGCAGAGCCAAAAACGTGACACTCATGCTATCACTGCCATGGCAGAGCCAAAAACATGACACTCATGCTATCACTGCCATGGCAGAGTCAAAAACATAACACTCATGCTATCACTGCCATGGCAGAGTCAAAAACATAACACTCATGCTAATACTGTCAAGACATCGACATCAACAATAACCTGACGCTCTCATACTAACACTGTCATGACAGGGTCAACTTGACATTCATGCTGACACTGTCATGGCAGAGTCAATATGACCCTCGTGCTAACACTGTCATGGCAGAGACAACATGACATCGACATCATCAGTAACATGACACTCATGCCAACACTGCCATGGCAGTCAGCATGACACTCGTGCTAATACTGTCAAGACATCGACATCAACAATAACCTGACGCTCTCATACTAACACTGTCATGACAGAGTCAACTTGACATTCATGCTGACACTGTCATGGCAGAGTCAATATGACCCTCGTGCTAACACTGTCATGGCAGAGACAACATGACATCGACATCATCAATAACATGACACTCATGCCAACACTGCCATGGCAGAGTCAACATGACACTCATGCTAATACTGTCAAGACATCGACATCATCAGTAACATGACACTCATGCTAACACTGCCATGTCAGAGTCAACATGACACTCATGCTAACACTGTCATGACATCGACATCATCAGTAACATGACACTCATGCCAACACTGCCATGGCAGTCAGCATGACACTCGTGCTAATACTGTCAAGACATCGACATCAACAATAACCTGACGCTCTCATACTAACACTGTCATGACAGAGTCAACTTGACATTCATGCTGACACTGTCATGGCAGAGTCAATATGACCCTCGTGCTAACACTGTCATGGCAGAGACAACATGACATCGACATCATCAATAACATGACACTCATGCCAACACTGCCATGGCAGTCAGCATGACACTCGTGCTAATACTGTCAAGACATCGACATCAACAATAACCTGACGCTCTCATACTAACACTGTCATGACAGAGTCAACTTGACATTCATGCTGACACTGTCATGGCAGAGTCAATATGACCCTCGTGCTAACACTGTCATGGCAGAGACAACATGACATCGACATCATCAATAACATGACACTCATGCCAACACTGCCATGGCAGAGTCAACATGACACTCATGCTAATACTGTCAAGACATCGACATCATCAGTAACATGACACTCATGTTAACACTGCCATGTCAGAGTCAACATGACACTCATGCTAATACTGTCATGACATCGACATCATCAATAACATGACACTCATGCTAACACTGTCATGGCAGAGACAACATGACATCGACATCATCAGTAACATGACACTCATGCCAACACTGCCATGGCAGTCAGCATGACACTCGTGCTAATACTGTCAAGACATCGACATCAACAATACCCTGACGCTCTCATACTAAGACTGTCATGACAGAGTCAACATAACACTAATGCTAACACTATCAGGACTTGTTTGTAAGGTGGCACTCTCATGATGATCATGACATCGTTAATAACATGTCACTGGTGCTAACTGTGAGGACACTCTCTCTCCCCTAATGTCATGTATCATTTGCTTGAAAAGGGTGTTAAGATCTACCCAAAACATTGTATTCATTGCTATAAAGAAATTACTATCCTCAAAAAGTGTTCGTCTTATATTTGTGATTAAACTTCAACTAAAGACCCTACATCTGGCCCAAGTTGCCCTTTAACCATACCGCCAACATCACGTTTCATGTGAATGATAAAACAAGGAACAGCGTTCTTTGTTGGTCCTTGCTAAACATGTAGCTCTGTCAATACATCTAATCACAGGGTCTGACCAATGTCATCCTAACCATCACAATAATGATCACCTAGGGTGGGAAATCATCACCACAGTTTGTTTAATCAACACTCTAGAAGTCAGTACTGAACCATACGACGTCATGGACGACTTCCTGTATATTACATACAGGCACGTTTCGCTGTAGATTCTTACACCGTTGCGAAGCTTAACGTTTTTTAAAGAATCTACACTGAAGTGACACTTTGTGCATTTAGCATGAGTGAGTATGTTTTATGCTGCTTTTAGCAATATTCCAGCAGTATCATTGCAGGGGACACCAGAAATGGGCTTCATGCATTGAACCAATGTGGAGAATCGAAATCGCATCTTTGGTGTTACAAGCGAATGCTTCAACCATTACGCTACCCCCCACCTCTCAGTAAACTAAATGTTGATGTCCATGAAGTTGGATGCTTCATCATGACCCCAGTTATTTATAATTTCATCGAAATATCATAGTTAATAACATCAGATATGTCACAGAGTAAATGAATATGAAAATGAAAATACAGTAGGGCACCCCAGCATCATTAATCATTTATTTGTGTTAGAATTTTAATTAAGGTACAGATGTATTCATATAAATATCTTTGATTAAGTTTATAGTTGTTCCCACATCTGTAACGTTAAACAAATTAAACAATAAGCCTATCTGTACAGGAAAAAGACTATGCTCCAGATGTTATCGGTGCTTGACATGGCAGGCTGGCTGTCTATATGTTATCAACTCTCAATAAGGTGGTATTGATAAGTGGACATGTCACTTAGTGTCTGCTCAAAATATACAAATAGGGTTATATGAAAGACATGCATGGGCTGGGATATTCACATTCCAGCGTGTCATCATCCTCGCTGTGCAATGGTGTAATACTACGCTGCCACAGTTACTCAGTTGGATTTGGGGCTTGAATGACCTGGTTGCAGGTTTTCTGTGAGGATCGTTCTCCCAGGAACGTGCTAGAAATCTGTATCCAAACCCAGGTTGCCCCTGTTATGTTAGTGGGTTTGTCTTGTTATGTTAGTGGGTTTGTCTTGTTATGTTAGTGGGTTTGTCTTGTTATGTTAGTGGGTTTGTCTATGCCGTGCCTGGCCATAAGCAAACTCGTGAACATTTTATACCTGTATAACTTGGGTGTTTCCCTCTATGTAAAGCTGACATACTGGTGATATACTGGTTGGTTGGTTGGTTGGTTGGTTGGTTGGTTGGTTGGTTGGTTGGTTAGCAAGTGTCAACACTTAGCAACATTCCAGCTTTATGGCAGCGGTCTGTAATTATCAAATATGGATCAGGCAATCCAGTGATCAACAGCATGTGCCACAATTTACGCAATTGGGGTACAATGACATATTGTGACAATCAAGTCAGCAAGCGACCCGTGAAGGTCCCGGGGTAGAATAGGCCTTCAACAACCCATGCTTGCCATAAAAGGCGACTATGCTTGTCGTAAGAGGCGACTAACGGGATCGGCTGGTCAGGCTCGCTGACTTGGTTGACACATGCCATCGGCTGCCAATTGCGCAGATCGATGCTCATGTTGTTGATCACTGGATTGTCTGGTCCAGACTCGATTATTCACAGACCGCCGCCATATAGCTGGAATATTGCTGGGTGCGGCGTAAAACTAAACTCACTCACTCACTCAAGTCAGCAAGCCCTGAGAAAGCATGGGTTGCTGAAGAACAATTACAAACCGAAACTCCAAGAGTTTGATACACTCTATAGCTGTTTAAGAAAAGAAAGATTAACCCAACTCACTCACTCATGCGTAATGAGCGCCAGGAAGCACAGAAACACAGTCATATTTACCGCTGTTACTATACTATAGCTGGAAAATTGCTGAGAGCAGCGCGAAACAAACCAACCTGATTCTACATTTGGCACTCACACCAAGAACATTGGCCAGACTTGTCCAATCATTACATGTCATGCTGTTTTAGTTTGTAGCGTGTATTGATTATAGTTTAACTAAACTGTAATGTCCAGCATATATTGCATTTTGTCAATTACTTACAAGAATCCCAGTTTGGTGCCCGGTGACGTCTAAATGTTAACACGGTTATAACTGATTCCGCGTGACAGCCAACATTTGATTACACGTGACAGACAAATTGATTTATACTCTACGCAGAGAGAAGCCGTCATTTTGGTTTATCAAGCGGATCTGTGTGACGTGCCAGGTGATGTTCAACACCGATGTATGTGCGTGGCATTTAGCGCTAGGAATAGCAGCTGGATACTTTGTGCTCAAATGTGTGTGGGCATGTGTACGGCTGTGGAAATTACGTCAGCTATTTCATCGATGTCCTGGAGAGGGAGATTTCAGTTACATATATGGTAATCTTCACAAGGTTGGTTTGATTGTTATTTTTCGCCTCACTTAACAATATTCCAGCCGTACCAGAGCTGCCAGTCTGATCTTAACCATCAACGCTAGCACTGAGTGAGTGAGTATAGTTTTACACCGCTTTTTTTTTATTCCAACAATATCACAAGCGACAATATTCAAGTCAGTGTCGAATCTGAGTCATGGAAATCTAGTGATTGATGATACGAGTATAGACACAAGTAACGTCCATTGACTGAACTTTCTGTGAATGAGTGAGTGTGTTTAGTTTACGCCACACTCAACAATACCGCAGCTGTAAGACAGGTGTCTGTTGTCTTGACCACACAACCCAGTGATCAACAGAATTAACGTCGATCTACACAACTGGGATCATACGATAGCAAGTGTCAACAGTAAGCGAGACTGACCACCCGATCTCCTTGCTGAAGACCAATTCTCAACAAGATTATCACGGGTTCTTACACATCTGGGATCATACGATAGCAAGTGTCAACAGTAAGCGAGACTGACCACCCGATCTCCTTGCTGAAGACCAATTCTCAACAAGATTATCACGGGCTCTTAGCTTTTATGGTCTTCGGTAAAACGAACCTATTTTACCAGTGAAAAAAATATTTAACTACACTCAACGGTCTGCATCCTGATCACAAAATACTAGCTATATAACGAAAACAAAATTGCAAAATAAATGGTCATGAGTTACATCTCAACGATTACAATATAGATCAAATATAGCTAATTAATTTTAAAATATGTGTGTTCGGAATAAGTTCTAAAAAGTCAAAATAATTAACACAAGCATTTACCGACAACGAATTTGGCTGTAAAGACGAACGGGTATTGTTAAATGTTTCAGTGTTCAAGTATCTCGGGTACGAAGTGCAATTGAATTTAGTTTTCAAACATTATGTTTTGGCGCACATGTTTTCCTGAAGTTTTGTGTTAATTCCATGCAGTATCCGGGTCCAAATGAAGAAGGTATTGCCTACAATCTGGATCTTGTCAAAAGATTCCCCTGTATGTGCGGGTGTAGACGGGCTCCCTCCTGCCCTTCATCGTTGTTCATCATCCGGACACGGTCAAACGTATCCTCAGGTCGTCAGGTAAGTGAATCATTAATGCGACCGGTTAACATCTCCTTCATCATTGTTGTTGTTGTTGTTTGTTTGTTTGTTGCCGCACTCAGCAATATTCCAGCTATACGACGGTGGTTTCTCAATAATCGAGTCTGGACCAGACGACCCAGTGATCAACATCACGAGCATCGATGTACGCGGTTCGGAAGTCAGTGAGCCTGACCACCCGATCCCGTTAGTCGCCTTTACGAGAAGCATGGGAATGTGAGCAAAATAGAATAAGACTCTCCCACAATAAACCAGGAATATAAAATTGTATATATTTTATAACCAATGCCAATGTTCTTTTTGGACACCATATGTGGCAGAAGGTTTTTGTTTCATCACTAGTTTTTTCGCTATAGATAATTTCAATTAAACCTAAGAGCCATAAAGAGAGAAAAGGTTAAATTATTTTTTGACGGCTGACAATGTTTATCGTATGTCAACCCATGAATGACGACGTGCTGTGTTCGCCCTTCAGAGCCCAAACCTCACAGTCGCTACATCTCGATGCCGATAGAGATGGGGATGCCGTGGCTAGGAATGGGGCTGCTGTTTTCTAACGGGATGAGGTGGGAGCGGACTCGACGCCTGCTGACACCAGCGTTTCATTTCCTCGTCTTACGTCAATATATAAAAGTCTACAATGAAGCTGCCGATGTGTTACTGGCAAGTACTGTCATAATACAGAAGCACACCTACTTTATCCAAGCTGTTGCACATTGGTGGTTGGGTACTCCAGTAGTTAAAGCGTTCTCTCGTCACACTGAAGACCGGGTTCTATTCCCCACATGGGTACAATGTGCTAAGCCAATTACTGGTGTCCTCCTTTTGATATTGTTGGGACATTGCTAAAGGCGGCGTAACACTATAGTCATTCACATATGCTCATCTCGACTGATATTTAGACCAAATTCATGCCTTAGACCCGAATGTCATACCTCTGACCCCCGTGTCATACCCCTGACCGCTATGCCATACCTCTGACCCCAGTGTCATACCCCTGACCGCTATGCCATGCCTGTGACCCAAGTGTCTGATCCGATGTCATACCGTTGCCCTGATGTCATACTTCCAAAGTCATGCCTTTGATCCTGATGACATACCTCCTGTGTCCTACCTCTGACCCCGATGTCATACCCATGGCCCCAAAGTCATACCTCTGACCCCATACAGATGTTCCCCGCGCCTTCCCCCCCCCCCCCCCCCCCCCCCACTGTACAACAAACTGCGACCATATCATATGTGCATTACGTCCATGCACTCATTGGTTATTCTAAGTAGAGCTGGATATCGCTGTGGTTATTTAAGTATTCTGAGCTTATAGTACATACTTATGGAGTGTTGTATAATCGCGTGCAGTTATTCTGTTCATGCGCTAATGCTAAACTGTATGCTGGATATCAATGAGCATACCGCTATGTGGTCAATGTACGACGATTGGTTAGACTCACGTGTGTAGACTCACAAATGACGTTGCCATTTTATTCCACGAAATCTTTGATTCCAAAATGGCAGCCACTTGCTCATAGTCTATCGGTCATGTTTCAGAATGTAACTTTACTTGATATCGTGACAGAAAGGCACGATACATTTCAAATGAAAACTCTGTCCATGCTGGTGATATGTTTAAGTCCCATACATCTCAGTTATCACTTATAATTCAAACCTGTTTCTGTAATATACGTGATTGTAGTGAACAGCATCTATTACGTAACAGATAATACCATATACATATCTTCGCAACTACATCAGAGCGGGGCGGTTATACTGTTCAGGAATTAGTAATCACTAATTCATTGAATTGTACATAGTGTTTTCTGAAGATATACATAATTGAACAAGATGATAATGGTTCTGACTCGGCAGATTCTGAACCTAAACAGCATGACACAGTTATTGTCATCGTTCCAAGTGTCTGCGTTCACTATATTCAAATATTCTGGGAGAGTCAGTATTCTCGGCTTGACAAATGAATCTGCGGGAGAAAACACGGAAGATAAAATACTCTAGTCGAGGATGGATCTAACAGTGATGTTCTTTTCGGTGTGGGGTGGTGGGGCAGTGGTCTAGTGGTTAGAACGTTTGGTCGTCATGGCAAAGACCAGGGTTCGATTCCCTACATGGGTACCACGTGTGAAGTCCATTTCTGGTGTACCCTGCCGTCACATTGCTGGAACATTGCTAAAAAGCGGCGTAAAATTAAACTCACTCACTCACTCCCTCTTTTCGGTGTCATCGTCAGCACGTGTAGTCCCTCCGTATGATATGAACACATGGTTTGTGTCCCTTGACTGAGTGACTTTTACGTAATGTAGAAAATACCGGTTTCTTGAACACTCACTCACATCCTAACTCGCTTACTCATTTCAGGATAAGCTGCACAGGTTAAGCCGGACGGGGGAAACCTTTGAGTGTTTCAGCACAGTTGGGCTCTACTCGCTCGATGTCCTTCTGCGGTGTGCCTTCTCACATAGGACCAACTGTCAAATAGAGTAAGCAACATCAACTTGCATCATTAACGGGTTTGATTATGCTGAATGTTTCATGCATCATCCCTACACATGGCCGTTCAGATCACCAACGATACTGTCTGGAACACATGGAAGTTACTAGTGCTAGAAGTTGTTTCAAATGTACGTAAATACAGGTTTCTAAGACGTGACAACAGTGACTGCAGTAAACTGTGATAAACACGATATATTGGCATTATTGTAGCATCGATGATAAATTGCCATGAGGAACGTAGTCTGTCTTAATCTGACCCAAGGTCGTCACCATGGAGTAGCCAATCACGTTTACCTGTACTGCGATCTCATACAAATACACATTGGTTACACATCATCCACACGTACAGAAACAGTACATGTTGTTTTATATGCTTTGAAAACATATTTAATGGTGACTATGTGACATGTTTCCTGGTTAATACAAAAACAAGATTTACGGTGAAATTTGATAACAATTTACCGGTCATCTGAGAACTACAACTGATATCTACAATGCCGGAACGTATGGTCACCATCTGCCATACAGCTAGCTCTCCAATAATGATAGGTATGGATGTATGAACCACTAACATCGGCCAGTCTTCTTCAATCTCATACTGGCAATCAAGCATTGAATTCTCAGCACAAGGGTCGTGCGCCATTTCTCTTGGAACGCATGCGTCAATTCCTGCAGATTTTGAACTGCATCTCTAGCACGAACCTGACCTCCAAGAGTCTCAAAGATGTTAGATGGGGTTCAGGTGAAGAAATTATTTTTTTTTTTAGAAAATTGTACCACTTCACTCATTACATAAAGTACATGTTCTTTAAGAAACAATTTCCACACTTTGAAACGTGTTAATCATAACATATCAAAACTGCAAAAATCGTGAAAAAGATTGTTCATAGTATTACAGTGATTCGAACCCCAGTGATCTCCACGGCATGTATGCCAATTACTTACCATCGTACATTTTCAGAAAGTCTATGATTTTTAAACTTATCCTATCTCACGTTATGCATCTCTCTTCCTCACTTCAACCATGTGTGGAAACGTGCTGTCAGCTAAGTTGAATCAAATCTTCCAGGCCTCTGACCACCCGACCTCTGCCCCGCCATAGACACCTGTCAATCATCTTGCTCGTCCAGCCGTCTTAGCTGATCACGTGACGACTTGTACTTGCCATTCTCTTTCTTGTCGCACCGCAGTGTGGACGCGTGTTGTGTCTGTGAAGATATAAGTTGGAATTATGAATAAACATGGGTGGATCTAAAGAGAAGGTATCTAAGAAGCGTAAACGCTGCGGTCAAACTTCTCAGGGGCAGACAATCACAACATATGTGTGGATTGCATAGGCATTTGTGTTGGGTCCAACAGTCTACGTATTGCGAAGGGTCAGACGACGAGGAGTGTTCTCAGTATTCGCAGGTAGCTAATAGACGGTCGTCTAATAGAGATCGTCGGCGAGCAGAAGATGGGCAGTCTGCACCAAAAAAGCCGAGGAAAGAACGACACAAATTAGTTGCTAGACGGTCATCTTCGAAATCAGCAGATGAAGCTTTTTTGAATGAGGCCTCGGACTCATACCTGAGTTAGAATTTGAGACGATTGTTTTGTCCCAGTAATTCGGAGGCCTCGCGGGACGTGGGCGAATCGTCGTCGCCACCACGTATGGTGGTATTATCACAACCACAACCTTCATTGCGTCCGGCGTCTATTGTGACGATACCGCAGTATTCATCGATTCACCCGACCGATCCACTGACTCACGAACTCTCTAGTGCGATTCGGTCTACCACTCAAGGCCACGGTGTGGTTGCAGCTCAGCCGATTGAGTCCGATTCGGCGATTCCCTTACGTGGTAGGGGTGGAATCGATCTGGCGTTTTTTAATCCACTTCACGCGAACGCTGTATTCTGAAGCGCCGCTCTCGCGACAGCAGTATGGGTTCGATGCGGCGCTTATTCAGGGTGACTTCGCTTCGGTGTTTGATCACAGAGTGGTTACTTCCCATGCTGGTTCATGTGCAGCGCTTAGTGCACATACAGTCGGGAGTCCGGTGGTTAGGAGTGTGCCTCTTGTGTCGATGGCTACTCCACATGTATTGACTGCAGCTGTCAGGGCAATGTTAGTAACTTGCTCTACGGGTTACTCAGGCGTGACTGGTTCGTTACATAGCGCTGCGCAGTTTACATCGACGCCTTTATCAAAACCTACTTTGACGGCGTCCTGGGCGTCCTGGGTGCCAGCACCGGAGACGGTAACATCGCAACTCATGGATTTGGATGCGCTTGTGGTGCAGTTAGCTGCGGCGATACGGTAACAAGCGTCTGACGCTTCTGTTACATTACCCTCTTCTTTACCTATTCACAACTCGGTAGGTGTTCGTCGGTCTGTCACTCCGTCTCCCTCATCTAACGGCTCGGCTAGTTCAGATGTCAGCATCGATGCGATAGACGGGATAGACACCATCTTTACTGGTGTGGATTGCTGACAATTTGGACTACAGCGAGAGTTTATCAACGTTCTCTGTGAAGACGGGGGATTTTGGTTCTATTACTTTTCCCCCAAGGTCGTGTTTTACGCAGTTAGCAGCGTCACTTGACAAGGCGTTTGCTAACCTGAGGAAGAATAAGGACGGTTTTAGCGCTCCCCGGTTGGTCTGGTAGTTAACTTTTCAATGGGGCTAACAAGGTCAGTCAAGATGCGCTTCTACAAGTTTCGGTTGAGCTCCTGAAGTATCAGAGATTACATACGGAGGAATCTATGCGACAGCGGCGGCCGGCCCGTTATGAACCCACCAACCCAGACATGGGACTGGATCCTCTTTTCGGGGGAGAGGAAGCAGAGGTCGTGCCAGTCGTCAACGTCGCTCCTCTGGCGCTCCGTGGCCATCAGGCATTTCCGAGCAGTCCTCCAACAGGAAGTCGGATAGGCAGTGACTGCATGACATCAGAGCACCACTTAGTACTTCCGCCCCCATGTCATACCTATCCAGTCTTCACCAGTAGGCAGAAGACTTGGAATTTATGCACCAAATTGGATCATTCTGGAAGACCCATATGTGTTAACCACTATGTCCAAAGGTTTTCAACTCCCGGTTGTGGGGAATCCTCCCTTTACCCGGGTACCAGAACATAGAACATATCCAGTTCAGCAACTGGATGTCTTGCGAACCACAATAGATACGTTACTGCAGAAGCTTGCGATAGAGTCCCTGGGACCGGCTCCAGTCGATCCGGATTATATTCTCCTATTTTTCTAGTCCCGAAGAAGAATTCGGACAAGTTGAGGCTAATTTTCAACATGAAAGTATTCAACAAGAGGTATCTACAGCCTCCACCTCACTTCCGGATGGTGTGAGTAGCTCTTTTAAGAACAATCATCAAGCCAGGCTATTACATGGTCAGTCTCGATCTGCAGGATGCATATCTGCACACCCCGATCTTCCCAACTCATTGCAAGTTTCTTCAGTTCGTTTTGGAGGGCACCCATTATCAGTGGCAGGTGCTCCTGTTTGGAATTTCTTCGGCCCCGTGGCTATTCACACGGCTCACGAAGCCAATCACCAACTTTCTGCATCGCAAAGGGATAGTCTTCGAAGCGTACATTGACGACTGCATTCAAGCCCAGGCCGATTCAGCTCTTCTCCTCCATCACATGGAGTTCACGATGCAGTAACTTCACCAGTTAGGCTGGTTAGTGAATCGGCAGAAGTCGGAACTGATTCATATTCGACGCCTTCAGTTCATCGTGACAGTGTTCGACACAGAAATCAACAAACTGTTTGTTCCGAGAGAGCGGTTCGGCAAGATGCAACGCTTAATTCCCCTTGCATTAGTTCAACCCAGGATGCTCCGCTAGTGGCATGAACTCTTGTGTCTACTGTCGTCAGCTCAGGCTTTAACCCTCAGAGGTCAGGCTTTAACCAACTCAGGCCATTGCAAGTGTTTCTAGCTCCACATATCAGGAGGGGCGTTCCGCCTGCACTGATCACGCTACCCATGGAGCTTCACTCTCACCTACTGTGGTAGATGCAGGAGTTGAATGTTTGCGGCAGAGTTTGTTTAGTGCCGTTTGTTCCGTTTCACCACCTGTACATGGATGCATCTCTACACGGGTGGGGAGCTCACCTTCTCGATCAGCAAGCCCCAGGGCAGTGGTCTCTCGCAGACAGCGACTGTCACATTAATGTATTAGAGCTCAGGGCAGTAATCTTGGCCATCAGTCGTTGGCAGGAACAACTACGGGAGACGTCCCTTATGGTCCAGCGGTCGTGTGGCACATCAATTGGATGGGATCAACAGGGTCGCCTCAACATCTACGGTGGACGCAACAATTCTAACAAACCTGTAGAGGTTGCAGATTCTTTGAATAGAGTCCTCCTTGGGGTACTTATAAGCATTTAAATGTTCTTTTAAATTCTTGAGAAAGTTGTAACTATGTTGTTTCAATAAAAATATGTACAAAACAAAAAACATCGTTTTTGTCTTGTGAGACCACCCCTACAGGGGCTCTGGCCCCGTGACAGCCAAGAGCAGGTAACTCTTCAGAATATAGCCTCCAGTAAAACACTTCTATTCTGTAAGCAATACAGACAGAATGTGGGGAGGTGGGTGGCCGTACCCCAAGGAGGACTCTATTCAAAGAATCTGCAACCTCTACAGGTTTGTTCGATTCTTCTTCATAGAGATCCTCCTTGGGGTACTTATAAGCATAAGACAGACTCCTAAAGACTGATCTTAGGGAGAGGCATTCCGTCTGCTCATAAACCTGACATAAGATGATAACCTTTATTACATACTGAAAGTAACAAGGAATCAAACTTACCTGGTCAAGTGACTTGTGCCTTGTGGCGGGTGAGCGGACCTGGGCCAGGCTATTACACTGTCTAACCCTACCATTCTACGAGAAAGCCGTAGGGTGCCTATAAAAATTGCCCCCCCCCCCCCCCCCCCCAAAAAAAAGGAGCCAGGACAGGCGACCAATATATCAAGTTCCATTCTCAGGCACCGGCCAAGGTGTTAGGGAGGACTCAGACAGTCTAGACCGGTAAAGAAAAATACCACCACCATAATAGAGCCCACCACCGGGATAAAAGATGGAAAGTATACAGTAAGACACCACCACCAGTCTACTTGTTGCAGCTACAAAGTCAAATGATCATTCATCAGTTGTGAGGGTAGCTCAATCGGCTGGGGCACTCGTGCCCTGCCCACTGGTGAAAACTGACTGGTGAAAGCGAGCACGCTCGCTTGACAGTCTGTCTAACTGGTAATGACGGATGAACCTGCTCGGTCGGCTCCAAATAGCCACAGAGCAGATCTCCTCAATGGGCAAGGCAGACGCCTAACCGAATGAGCTTTCAAACCCTCAGGGGGAGTACGACCTTTCGAGGTGTATCCCATACAAATGGCAGAGACAAGCCACCTAGATATGGTCTGCTTGTTCAATTAAACAATTGATCATTCTTCCTAATGTCTTTTGTTCGTTTGATATAAGCCTTAAGGGTCTTACAGACATCTAAGACGTGAGCACGTTGAAGAGAGGTACCGGGTGGTGAAGGCTGAGTGAAAGCAGGGAGCTCAATAGGCGCCGTTACGTGAAAGGTGCTATCTCTCTTAGGACGGTAAGTATCTGGCAATCGAATGCTCACTCTGTTTTTGTGAAACACCGTTAATTCAGAAGTTACCGCCACAAGAAAAGCAGTCTTCCATGTCAACAGCTGGAGGGATACAGCCGACTGGTTGTGAAAAAGAGGACCGGACAGCCAATCAAGAACGGCTGGCAAGTCCCACGGGGGACTAGTCCGCCGGACAGACGGACGGACGGATTCTGTCCACGCCTGCAAGGAAGCGCTGAACTAGAGGGTGCTGCCCCAATAATGCACCATCGACAGGAATGTGGAAGGCAGAGACTGCCGTTGAATAACCTCAAACTGTAGAAGCCCCAGACCGGCTTCCAGTTTAGATTGTAGAAACTCCAACACAGATACTAGATCTGCAGAAAAGGGATCGAGAATCCCCCTGTCGACACACCAGTGCACATAGCAGGCCCATCTATCCTCATACTGAACGTTCGTCGAATCCCTCCGTGAAGCCAGAATTGTGTCTTCAACTGATTCAGGAATTCCTCTCGCATGGAGGCGACTCCGGACAGCGGCCAAGCCACTGAATCCTGGGATTTGAGTGTGGCGCTCCATTCTGGGATAGTAAGTCCGGTCAAAAGGGTAATAGTACAGGAGGCTGAGCCAGAAACCTGAGAATTACCGGAAACCAGCTTTGAGCCGACCAAAGTGGTGCCAGAAGCACAAGTAGTCGAGCCGGTTGTGCGGTCAGCTGCGAGAGGACTTGTGAGATCAGAGGAACTGGTGGGAACGCCCACAGCACTCAGTCTGTCCAATTGAGCAGAAAGGCGTCGTTGGCTATCGCTCTCGGATCCAGTATCCTTGAGCAAAACACAGGAATCTGATTCGTCGCCCCAGAGGCAAACAGATCTGCCTGGAACAACCCGAACAACTGGGAAATAATCCCAAATATCCCCCGATGCACCGATGGGGGTAGTATACATCTCGATAGCGCATCCACACAAACATTGTCTATGCCCGGGAGATATACGGGGAGTGGTCTGGTTGTCCATCTCTAGGCGAACCACTTGACCCCGCACTGACTCCACAAAGCTCTCGAACACCTGGCGGAGTGCTCTCAATTCCAACAAATTGATGTGTAGGGTGACTTCGTCCTCGGCCCAACAGCCCAAGACTAAAAGTTCACCCAGGACGCCCCCCCCCCCCCCCCCCAGCCTGTGAGGGAGGCGTCCGTCTGAATCGAGAGGGAAGGTGTCAGCATCTCTAAGGGGATCCCCCTGGACAGATTTCCAGCTTCCGTCCACGACCGCAGGTGAGGAATCAACCAAGCCAGAGTCTCGAGAACAATCTTGTAGCTCTCCGAATGGGACCACAACTGGGCTAACACCTGTTCAATAGGTCGCATCCTCAACCTCGCACGCCAGACCACGTCCACTGTAGCCGCTATAGTGCCCAGCAAATGAAGCCAAGTTCTTGCTGTGGCCCTGGGGGACTCCAGAAACCAAAGTACAGTTCACTGAACTTTGACGATGCGGTCTGGGGCTAGGGAAACAATCCCCTGTGCCGTATTGAACCGTGCCCCCAAGAACACCAGATCGTGCGTGGGGGTCAGGTCTGATTTCTTGAGACTGATGTCAGGACGTCAGGACACTTGCAGTGTGGCATCGTGTGATAACAGTAGCCCGAGGGCCCTCAAAAGCCAATCGTCCAGGTACGGATGACAACACCTGCCCTGTGACCTGGCTAGCTGAGCTGGAATCAACATAAGTTTGGTAAACACCCTCGGCGCTGTGGAGATGCCGAAGGGCAGAACCCGAAACTGATAACACTTCCCGTCGAACGAAAACTGAAGGTATTTCTTGAACTCGGAGTGTATCGGGACATGGAGGTAAGCGTCCTTGAGATCGATTGACGTGAGCCAATCCCCTGTCTCCACGGAGGAGATCACTGAAGGACGAGATTCAAGATAGGTCTGAACCCTCCATCCTTCTTGGTCACAAGGAAGTATGTGGAGTAAAACCCGTCTTCTTGTTGACCTTCCGGAACCACCTCAATGGCTGCCTTGTCCAGTAACGACTGGACCTTGGCACAGAGGACCTCTGCTTTTTCACGGGAGAACGGCACCGGCGTGTGCCGAATCCCTGAGAAGCGTGGAGGGTCTCGCTTCCACTGTGGCATATGACCATCCCTGACTGTGGACAGGACCCAGGGATTTGAAGTGGCTGCCTGCCATTCTGAAAGGAATAGTGACAGCCGGCCGCCTACTGGGGCTTCTGGTGCAAGGCAATGTACCCCCACATTTGGCAGTTCTCCGCCTGCTTGTGCGGGGGACACCAAAGGCTCTGAACAAATGCCCCGAAAAAGCTGCTGTTGCTGCAACTGCTGCAACACAGGCCCCTTGCCTTTGCCCTTCGCCCTCTTGCTTCATTTGTGCTGCAGTGGAGCAGTCCACTTAGCACCTTCCTTCGCCAGTGCCGAAGGGTAAGCCGAAGCAAGAGTGGGAGACTGTTGGCGAGACGAGGAGGGTTGCTCCAACAAGGGCTTTGAGTCCTTGAAAGTGCTAACAGACTCCGCGGCCTCCCGCACAACCTGCAGTGCCCCAGGGAAAAGGGAAGATCCCAACCTGTAGGGCAGTGCTAGGAGTGCCTGCTGGGTTGCGGGAGAGTACCTGGCTACAGACAACCATAGCTGACGCAACCCCATGACAGCCCCCATCATCTGCCTGGCACAGCACCTAATGCTGTCCCACGCCAGATGAGAGTGCACGTCCATAAGCTGCCGGCCCAACACTGCCGACGGAGAGTCGTCGGCAGCGCTCCCATGGTCCAACAGCTGCCCCTGCAAAGCAGAAAGGTAGGCTGAATGAACCACGCTGGGCCACACACCTATACAATTTCTCGAAGGAACGATAGGCGGCCCTCAGTGCCGGAGCGGCCGTGGAGAAGGGCGGCAGAAGCCAAGGAAGAGGAGGAGGACCCCCAGGGTGACCATGGCGTACACACACTCGTCCACCACCGGCGGTTCGAATAGTGAATCCTTGTCCAACTGATACCTGCGGCTGATCTCCGGGAGATCAAAGCACGACCGGGTACCCGAAAGGAAGGGATTCACCATCTCCCCAACCAGCGATGGGAGCATGCACAACCTCGCCTCGGCGACATTAGTAGGCGCGAACGCCTCCCCGGGAAACCGAAACTCCAAGGGGTCGGGCTCTGACACAGGAATGGAAACCTGAGGTATGACCGCGACAATTTTCTCCTGAACCTGTCTAAGGGACGAAACGAACGTGTACGGGACCTGTGTCTCGCACTCCTCCCCAATCCCCTCCTCCTCCATATCTATCTCCTCATGCTCCTCAGACAGAGAACTCTCGCTGTAAAGTGAACCTGCCGAAGGCGCTACCGAGACAGAACACGAGGGAACAGAAGGACTGAGAAGGGCCGAGACTAGGTTCGCCCCTGCCAGAGACCGAACAAGGTCGTTTGGGCACCTGAGACAAGCCCCCCACCGGAGGGTGACTAGACAGCCCAGGGATAGGACAGGGTGCCGATGCCCCCAGCGGCTGGGCAGCACTAGGCTGCCTGCCTGCCGTGGCACTAGGCGCTCTCACCGAAGTTTAGCCGCTGACACCGGGCGTCGTTGCCCCCCTTGCCCCACAGGACAAGCTGGGGCCAACTGCCCTAGGCAGGACTGTTGCCCGGAGGGAGGAGCATTCTCCGAGCCTAAGCCCGGCCCGCGGCCTCCATCCATTAAACCACCATGCCCGCCCAATGAAGATCGGGCGTTGAGTTCATTTTGCAAACCCGACAGCACCAAATCTATCATTGACTGGACCGAGGATATCTGCTGCTGGAACAAGGCATTAATGGAATCAACAGAAATTAATGGTGTTTGAGAAGCAGGGGTTGGTGCAGATGATACAGTGGCAGGAGAAGGGGAAGGGTCCCTAGACACCCTGGCCTTCGTAGCTGACCCCTCCGAAGAGGAAGCTGCGCTTTTCTTATTTTGTGGACGCTTGGATGGAGGGTCCTGTGCCCAGATATCATAAATATGGAAATAATATTAATAAAACGTATGAAGCAGTATAGCTGAACAAACGCTTACTTTAAAAAGACCGCCACAGAAACTTAAACGTTTTGGCGGGAAAAAAGCTTACCTTCCACCACCAACAACAGGGACAGCAAAACGTTACAACATTTTTGACAAGTAAACTGTTAAAAATGATTCCTAGAGCGCCCATGCGTCTAATAAAGAAACCATACATACAGTTTGAGTCCCTGAGTTACTCATCTTAGAACTTGTCTAGAATCTCTCTGAGCGCTGTAGTACGTCTTCACAGGCGGGCGACAGAAAAGGTGTTTCGCTGGAGGCTATAGTCTGAAGAGTTACCTGCTCTTGGCTGTCACCGGGCCAGAGGCCCTGTAGGGGTGGTCTCACAAGACAAAACGATGGGTTTTTTTTGTTTTGTACATATTTTTATTGAAAAAATATAGTTACAACTGTTGCAAGAATTTAAAAGAACATATAAATGCTTATAAGTACCCCAAGGAGGATCTCTATGAAAAAGAATCTTCAGCCTTGTGGACTCTCTCAAATTATCGGTTCGGGCCAATGATATTCCAGGAGTCAAGAATGTCATCGCAGACTCTCTGTCACGTCCGAAGCGTCCATCCTCAGCGGAGTGGAAGTTGCATCCAGAGGTGATCAGGACTGTTTGTCTTCCATTGATGAAGCCGACAGTTGACCTATTCGCCACCAGATTAAACCATCAGCTGCACCTGTCCGTGTCTCCGATCCTGGACCCATTGGCTTGGAAACAAGATGCCCTTGCATTTCCCTGGGATGGTTTCAACGCATATGTGTTTCCACCAACGGCCCTTTTTCCACGTGTGCTTCTCAAGTTGAGTACGACTCAGCAGATGATTCTGCCTTTGATCACAGATGGTCGAAGTGAGGAAGAGAGATGCATAACGTGAGGTAGGCCTGCCTGGGCCACATTTCATAACCTCCCCTTGGATTTGGTAGTGCTTAATTAATGCTCATGCGTAATGCTGGAAGACTGACGAGTGGACTTTCAATGACAACCAAAATATTCAATTCACGCCAGATATCGGACGTATGAGTGATTGAGTATGGTTTTACGCCGCTTCTAGCAGTATCCCAGCAATATCGCAGTGGGGACACCAGCAATGGGCTTCACACATTGTACCCATAAGGGGAAACGAACCCGGTCCTCTGGTGTGACGAGCGAATGCTTTAACCACAAGGCTGCCCTACCGTCCCTTGTCCATTTGAATTCACGGTACATGTTGAACCTTGACCAAACAACCTCTGAGCTACTGTGGTTGATGCACTGCAACCATCTGCCAGCAACACGTAAACCGAATGACTTATGACTCGTATAATCACTACGATTTAATGGAGTTGACCTGAATTAGTATTACATTGGTAGAAACAGTTCTGTCGACATGTTTGACCGTGTAGCCATGCATGCGTACATCAGAGTGATTGGGTGTTACGCTGCTTTTAGCTTTTCTAACATTATCAGGGTGGGAGACATATACATTTTACTCATGACGGGAATTGAACCCAGGTCTTCGGCGTGAAGATCGAAGTCTTTAACCACTATGCTACCCCACTATGCTTCCCGTGTGCGTAAAGGAACGACTGCCTGTCCAAACAGCAGAGCCTTCGGGGAGGTGGCATATATGTTAAGCGCTCAGTTGACTTTGTTCGATTCTGCACATCGGTCACATTTATGTTGTCAGTTTTTGAAGTCAGACGGCGTACACACGCTGTCAAACCGTCTTCACTCCTTTAATTTTGATAAATGCGCTCTTTGTTTAATACATATAACATTAATATATGATTATATATATAATTATATATGTACATATATACATAAGATAATAATTACATATGTGCTAATGTAACCAAAGACAATTCGGTATCTTAAAAAAAATGACATGACAATACGTGCATCGCACCAGGTACAACTGCTCTTGACGTCACATCCGAATAGATAAGACTCTGAATCTTCAGCAACCCATTATTATCTTTTGAGGGGACCAACGGTAGGACTTTCTGACTTGGCTGATACAAATCATCGCATCCCAATTGTGTAGGTCGGCGTCATGATACCAATCACCTGTTTGTGTGATCCAAACTCGATTATTTACAGACTGCTGTCACATGAATGGAATATTGCTAAATGCGACGTTAAACGGCAGCGTTTTCCTAACTGCTTTTGTTAATGTTTGTTCCAGGGAAAGACACCCGTATGTACAAGCTGTGAAGGAGATGATACGATTGTGGGGTGATCGGGCCTTGTAAGTAGCGAATTGTACCTTTTTTCTCCCGTTCATGAACTTAATAGTGTTATGCACGACCATCTTCACCACTGTTGACGATGATTTGCAGGATATGTCACACCAGCGCTAACAAACCCATTCACATAAAACACTATCCGAGGAGTTAGTATATACATGTTATATTGTTCTTTCACATCAGTCAGACCTGTGAACATACATAGAACTGATCATCAGTAACCCATGCTTGGCGTAAGAGGTAACAAACAGAATCGCGTTGTCAGCCTCACGGACTTTGTTGACATTTGTCATCGTATTCCTATTCTGCTGATCGATGCTCATGTTGTTTATCACAGGATTGTCTAATCAAGTTTCGATTATTTACTACAGAATATTGCCGAGTGCAGCGTAAAACTAAACTCACTGACATCAGTCAGACTACATTACACAGCCACATCTTCAATATCAGGTGGCCGCAGATTTCTTTACTTGACAGACCCGTGAAGGTCCCGGGGTAGATTAGGCCTTCAGCGACCCGTGCTTGCCATAAAAGGTGACTATGCTTGTCGTAAGAGGCGACTAACGGGATCGGGTGGTCAGGCTCGCTGACTTGCTTGACACATGTCATCGGTTCCCCATTGCGCAGACCGATGCTCATGTTGTTGATCACTGGATTGTCTGGTCCAGACTCGATTATATACAGACAGCCGCCATATGGCTGGAATATTGCTGAGTGCGGCGTAAAACTAAACTCACCCACTCACTCACTCTTTACTTGACAACGCGACTCTCTTACGAGCAGCGATATATCTGTCGTGGAGGATGATATGCAACCAACCAAGACACACAGAACACTAGATCCACTGAATCTTATAGTCAACATTTTTAACGTTGACAGCAACCCCCTGCTGTACTTCGACATCGTCTACTACAGGACCAGCAACGGGAAACAGTTCCTAAGACATTGCAAATATGTGCACCGAGTAGCCGAGGGTATTATACAGAAGAGGAAAGCTACTGTGGTGCGTATATACAAATATCAGCTGGCAACGTTATCACTTCGTAACTTTAAACAGTCTTGGAAATAGGCTGTTGATTAGTTGCACGGTAATTCGCAACACACGGATGTGCGGCCACTTAAAACCTGTCGGGGTTTAAGGGCTCTACACACGGCCGCTATGAAATTATCGGTGTACTGTAGTCTTTGCTGCTGAGACACCACCTACATACAATTCATAATCTAATTTTCCGAATATTATTAGGTGGATGCTGCCGAGACGTAACAGCGTGTGTTCCATGCACTGTAATAGCTGTTAGTCTGTTGTCTGGTGGTTTATCTGCTTCTGGACTATAATGATAAATAATAGTAAGAGCAATTATATAGCGCTGTCAAGTCACAGTTCAAAATTATACATACTAGAAAATACATGGATTTACGAAACATTGCGTTGAAAGAGGTGTGTTTTCCAGTCTCTTATTGATGACTGAATTATGCCACTGGCGACAATTTATGTTTCTTTCGTTAACCCGTGAAGGGTCGGGTTAGAATTGGGCTTCAGCAACCCATGCTTGTCGTTAGACTCGACTAACGGGATCGGGTGATCAGGCTCGCAGGCTTGGTTCACATATGTCATAGTAGGTAATTGTGTATATCGATACTTATGATGATGATCACTGGATTGTCTTTTCTGGTCCAGACTCGATTATTACAGACCACCGATATACTGCTGGAATATTGCTGAGCGCGGCGTTAAACAACAACCAATCAAATCGTAAACGCGTTGCAAATGTGTCGCTAACGCGTGCTGCCATGCTTAAGCACTGAAATCAAACGCGATGTTTCTGGGGTGGCACAATGTCTCTGTGTTGCAGCAAACGCTACTCGCGTGGAAATAGACATTCAGCTTCTTCTCCTGCAGGGTGTAGACACAGCCAAACGGAAACACGACTTCATCGACATCTTGCTGATGGCTCGGGACCAAAATGGAAACGGGCTGACATTTCAGGAGATACGGAATGAAGTCGACACGTTCTTGTTTGCAGGTAAACACCCCATAGTTCATCTAGTCAGCGTTTTATGAAGCATTATTACCGCTATATAATTTCATATAAATGGTCGTTACCATTGATAATGCATACGCATGTTTGTTACGAATGACAAATGCATGTTTGTTGCAAGTAAAGGAGGGCCAAACAGTATCTACAGTAACAAACATTCATATGAAATATGCTTGGCAACAAATATCCACATAACGCGCCAGTGGTATTAAACTGGTATTGGTGTGGAGTATCCAAGGTGAGATGCATACAGATGAAATACCAATGGTAACAAACATTCACGTGAAGCATATGTGGTAACAAACATTCACGTGAAGCATTTGTGGTAACAAACATTCACGTGAAGCATTTGTGGTAACAAATATTCATGTGAAATATCAATTGTGAACTTATTTTCATTTGAACTACTTACATACGCAAATAAACACATATTATGGATTTAGTCTTTGAGGAGGAGTCTCATTTTCTATACCTCTCACGCTACTTCGATGCCAACATGGCGTCTAGTACTTCAAAAACTCATCTTGTTGAAATAACTATTTTGTCATTGTTTAAATATGTAATAACATATTTGTTCGAATAATGAATATATCAGTTCAATTTCTGTAACTTCCCAAATTACTGAAATGTGTATGTTTATGGAAAGTTTGTCCAGAAATTACAACAGCCCGTTCCCAGAAGTCTCGTACTTTACACACCCTCGCTCATTCAGTTGTACCTACACTTCATGTCTTTCCGGGGTACGTCCCTGCTTGGTAACAAACATATTAAAATATCAATGATACCAAAATTTACTTGGAGTATCCTTGGTAACACACATTCAATTACGTAAAATTATCGTTGGTAACAAGGTGTGGGTTTGTATGTAACTATAGGCAGTTTTGGTTCCACTATACCAGACTACACACGGCACACGACCTGAATAAATAAACGAAGAGCTTATTACACAGCCACCGATTGATATTTTACATATTCAGTCAATAACAGAATTGATTACTAGAGCATGTTAATAATGCAACCACCTCCCAAAGTACATAAACATGTAGATTCATTACACATACTAATATTATTCATTACATGCTACGTTAATCACGATATAATAACATAATATATGTGAATTTACAATGCACATTTTTCCATGTACAAGGGGCGTCATTACTCCGGATAAGCTGCCCGTGGGGCGCTAGAAGGTTAACAGTGACTTATCCCACCGGGTACCCATTTACTACATGCTGAACACAGGCAATGTAGAACAAACTCACTTGCCATAGGTGAAACCGCACGTAGTACACGCGCTTCCTTGTGGAACAGAACATAAGTTCAAGAAACACCCATGCAGGTGACAAGCTGCCAAATAAGGTTACCTACCCAAAGACTCAACGTTGCTTATGTTCAGCTGAATTGAGTTCGGATCTCAATGCAGTGGACAACACCATCACGAGACACATTGCAATGTACACAGCAATACCTCAGTACTCTTACATCACGGCTTCGCCCAGTAGGCATTCGTACAATCTACAATAGTCACCAAACTGTGTTCATCGGTAATTCTAAACAGTAATATAAAATATTTGAGAAACACATGAAATGATACCACGTTTCACATAAACCCGGAAGTAGTGCCAAGGATCGTAACAGTGACTATGGTATGATAGATTAAACATAACCATGAGTAAGTCAGATTAAGCCGCTTTTAGGAATATTAAAGAAATATATTACACCGATGTAGGAAATCGAACCCAGGTCTTCGGCGTGACGAGCGAATGCTTCAACCATTAGGCTACCACACTTCCCATTTAAACATAAGACATAACATAAAGATGTTACGTATTATGTACGTATTCCAGCTGTCGCAGATCATCGTATTTACTGATTACACTTACGATAACGCTATTGTAAACTTATATCAGTTAGTTTGACGGAATCAACCATAATAATGTGTACAACGGATGACCAGTTGTGAGTATGCCACATTAAACAGCCGTAAAGAAACAAATATTGCACCTTGGCTCCGTTAGCGTCAAAGATACTGGTCCCGAATTTCCAATCAGCCCTATATATGTGATAATTGGTAGGTTTAAGATTGAAGAACGTGGGCAATTAGTGTATAATATTTCCAGTTTTCAAAAACATACCGTCATAAAACCTTTGTCCGTGACCTCCTTGTAACAAGTATCGTGTTTTTTTGCCTGAATCTGTCTGCTTTTTCGGAGAATATTCTTTCTAGTATGGAAAGGGTTTTGTAGCCTGTACTGAAGCTGGCATGTACATATGTAAGCTCGACAGATAGCAAAGCTTCATTGAGGGCAACAGTACTAGTCATGCGTAAGACTGGGCTTTTCTCATTAAGGAAGCTAAGACCCAACAAAGTATCCAGTCCAGAACAAACGTCCCAGCAATGGTCAGCAACTCGTCCTTGTGGCTATTGTAGGCGTTGTGAATGATGTTTCTGTTTCTGTGTAAGGTCATGACACCACCACCAGCGGGATCAGTTGGCTTCTATACCATCTGGCCAAGTACCCGGATCACCAGTCACGTGTTCAACGGGAGATCGATACAGTCCTGGCTGGACAATCCCAGGATTATATCGAGTGGTATATTTCATAACATTTACTTATTCTGCCACAGTTCCCCAAACTATGTATCACAACGATTGCTTGTACAACTAAATGATAACACATGGCAAAAACACAATGGTCATAAAATCACAGACACCTAAATATTGAGGATACAAGGCTTGCAAACCTCACTCAAATATGTAAATATGTATAAGCGGATTTTTACTAATGCAAACTTAGTTATCTAAAGGTACAGATACATGCTGGACAGGTACACCTGCAGATGGTCACATACTAACGAAGTCTACTCATGTACGTATCATGACAACCAGTGAAACGTCCTCGTCGGCTTATCCGGTGCAGGACACATTGTCAGGCCCCCTATCATCTTTTCGCTAATTCCTTACAAGTATTGTCTAACGGAGTGTCCCAGAGGGACAACTCGCACAACAATTATCATCGTAGGTTCAACTTCAGGTTCGCCCCGAGTTTGTTTCACAATCTGTTAAAGTTGGTGTACTTAACCAAAGTGGACAATGCCTGAGATCTGGATAACTTCTGGTATTCCTTCATCATCTAACTGACACGAACTTATGTAACTCGAAAACTGATAGAAGCAGTGTTGAACCCAACGAACTGATGTGTTGTAGGGAGCACCTGCCCCAGCTTGTCTACCTGACACTCTGTGTGAAGGAGTCACTCCGCCTGTGTCCCCCAGTACCCGTCATACAGAGACAGCTTACCAAGGCCATGAACATCCAGGGTGGGTAGTGTGGAGTGAACACAATACAGGTCCATCTCAATTCCTGAAGCTAAGTCCTCTGCATCATATACATATCTACAGCTTCGCCAACAGATCCAGGTGATGGTGATATCCTAGTAGTTAAAGCGTCGGCCCAGAAAAACAGTTCTGTTGATTAAGAAGTTGATATCCATTTATTCTCTGTCTTATTTTTGTTAATCAATCAATCGGTTTGGACATTTGATTCCCATCTGAATCCGTGCCCAATATGATTGTTTCTATAGATGTCCTGGTTTGGCCCAATCGTTGTTTAACACCACACTGAGCAATATTCCAGCTATATGGCAACTGCATGTCTGTAATTCATCGAAACAGTACCTGTCAAAAGCACTGATCAGCACCTCTGGATACTATGATATGTGCCAACCCAGTCAGTGAGTCTGACCACCTGATCTCACAGACTTTGGGTGTTCAAATGGCCAAGATAATGTTCCTGACTTTCGAATTTCAAATGACTTAACACGTTTGGTGACGCTGGTTACTCTTGAATCCCCAACTGGCGTAACCCAGGCTATGATGTTTAGGTCTTATATCATATACTTTCAGGTACCCAATTCCCTGTCGGCACAATAATGACTGTCAACATTCACAGCCTTGGTCTGAACCCCCATGTCTGGACCGACCCCAATGAATATCAACCTGAACGCTTCCTACCAGAGAACACCAGGACCATGGACCCTTTTGCCTTTGTCCCTTTCTCTGCTGGTCCAAGGTGGGTGCACAGGCTCTCATGTCTGTGAGAATTATAGATGATCTCTTTATTCATATATCACCCTGACTAAAAATCATGACATTGTACTGTGAAGCATCTCAAGTCAGGGGTGGTGATAGTCACACCAAAGTCCTGGGTTCCATTTGTGACATGGGAACAATGTGTGTAGTCCACTATTGCCATTCTATTCCACAATATCATTAAGCTGGAATATTGCAAACTGCTAGGTAAAACTAAACTCTGTCTTTACCTGATGCTGTACAGAGGATTGTTTCCACTGATTTCAGAAACTGTATTGGACAGAACTTTGCCCAGAACATGATGAAGGTCATCGTATCAAGGATACTACAAAGGTGAAAACATTATTCATGTTTCAAGTTGTTTCTTTGAATTTTCATACATTAAAAAAACAGGGTAACCTACAAGGACTGAAATATTTCAGTTTGTAGTGTTGAATGAGTATTTTTTAATACAGGAAGAAAATCATGAATGTCTTGTGAGCAGTTTCTGTGCGTAGTGCCTTGAGTTATTTTGAATTTTATCTGTTCTTGGACCAAGGACACAATTGTTGTGACATCATACCAGGTGGTTGGTATTATGTTTGTATATTTGTAATACCATGACATCCAGCTATAAGCAGCATTGCAAACACTTGAAATACAAACGCTCTTCTTCTTGTACTCTACCTGTCTTTTGACTGCCGTATGACCAGGTCCAGTTATATGTGTGTTTAACCAAGTGATTGGGTAGCTGAACATTTTAGTGAAAGGCTTCAAATTATGAAAGTATCAGATATTTAATTCAAGTGTCTTGTCTGTTAAATGTGAATTAAAAAATAGCTCAATTTCTCTTTTACCAAAGAGGGGCAATGAGGTAGGCTAGTGATTAAAGCAATCGCTCGTCACACAGATGACCAAAGTTTGTACACTATGTGATGCCCATTTCTGGAAAATGTTACAAATATCAGGTGAACTACTTAACCTCAGCCTTAACTGATATATTTCCCCAGGAGTTTAAATGCACCACTTTGTTGGCTGTAACAGTGATATAATTCTGGCTTCTCTTGCAGGTACACAATAACCTTGGACCCTTCACACACGGTGAGGAGATGGACTCACATCACCATGACAACAGAAACAGGAATAAAGATATTTGCCACACCAAGATCAACAACCCATGTTACATAATTACATATACAAACTTTCCATTATATGTATATCACGTCTACGTCTTGACTGGAATAGTGTGTATCTATCCTGAGTTTGATGTGTTTTCTACCTTATTTATTGCCAAGAATGATGACCAACAAATTAATGAGCTAAGCACTAGCCATTCATACTGCCAAAATGAGCACTAAATCCAAAGTTTTACAACATGATTGATTTTATCATTTTCAGTCAGCCAGTGCCCATGTTTGACAGTCATATATATTCACGATAATACAGAATGCGATACAAACTGCCAGTACATCTACTGGTGCTTCAACCTCAACAGCACTGATACCTCATTTTACAAACTTTAGACCCGTGAAGATCCAGGTAGGAATTGGTCTTCAGGATCCATACTGGTCATAAGAGAACATGATCGGATGATCAGGCTGACTAACTTAGTTGACACATGTCATTGTATCTCAGTTACATAGATTGATGCTCATGCTGTAGATTACTCAATTGTCTGGTCCCGATTTGATTCACTTAATAACCACCATATAGCTGGAATATTGCTGAGTGTGGCAAGAAACAACCAACCAGCCAACCAACCAACCAACTCTAGAAACATGTTTTAAACCTATAATGAGAGTATATTTTACCATCCTGTGTTAATTCTCCACCTATCTGCTCATCTAAAACAAGCTGACACGTAGCAGGGCAGGATTCATAAAATTTCAATTGGCACACATAGATTTTCATTCCTTGCTGAGTGTGGCAAGAAACAACCAGCCAGCCAACCAACCAACCAACTCTAGAAACATGATTTAAACCTATAATGAGAGTATATTTTACCATCCTGTGTTAATTCTCCACCTATCTGCTCATCTAAAACAAGCTGACACGTAGCAGGGCAGGATTCATAAAATTTCAATTGGCACACATAGATTTTCATTCCTTGCTGAGTGTGGCGAGAAACAACCAGCCAGCCAACCAACCAACCAACTCTAGAAACATGATTTAAACCTATAATGAGAGTATATTTTACCATCCTATTTTAATTCTCCACCTATCTGTTCATCTAAAACCAGCAGGGCAGGATTCATCAAATTTCAGTTGGCATACATAGAGTTTCATTCCATCTGTTAGCCTATTCTCATCTGCAATCAGACTGTAATGAATGCTACTTGAAATGTCATTGTCATCCATCTGGTCCTAAACATAATATAAGAAATAGCCTATGCTATTAAAATATGATAAGAGACATTTAATTCATTTTGGAGTTGTAAAATGAAACAATATCTTACAATTGTACGGTCATCGTATATTGCTTACTGTCAGGTCCGTTTTATATTTTACAAGTACACGGATATACTATTTAGTATACAACATAAAATGATTATTTGTGCAACAATGAAGACAAGTCTACACATTCAAAACTGAACCCAGCCTTATTTTTCAGGCAATATATTGCACACTGTCCAACAATCACTGAACCTTGTTGACCATTCTTTATGACCCAGGCTTGCTGTTGTATTTGTCATCATTCAATTGAAGCTGATTTAATGAGATTACAGGTACAATGAGGTCTGGTCATATGAAAACAATTTTGCACATACCCCAAGCCCTGATGAACAGTTGTGTTTCAAGGAATAAACATATTTAATTTGGTATCTTGTTTAAGTTAGAGTTACTTTGGAATGGTAAATGAATCCCAAGGAGTACAAAATGATCCATGTTTGTGTATCAACCAATATATTATATTCACATTCATGACATGTATTTCATAGTCATATGTAGGACAACAGTTCAATAGTTCCACCTGAGATAGGGACTTTAACCATAAAACAGTGAGTGAGTGAATGTTATGGTTTGCTTTAATGCTGCCTTTTAGCTATATTCCTGCAATATCATGGCGGGAGACACCAGAAATGGGCTTCACACATTGTACCCATGAAAGGAATTGAACCCAGGTCGTTGGCGTGACAAGCAAATGCTTTAACCACTATGCTATTGCCCCAATGATAGAATAGAGGCAATCTACCTCATCAGATTGTAGCATCACATGCCCAGCAATAACACCTGTTACAGGACAGAAGTCACTGTTGAAACTGTAATTATTTATTGCAAAAGATATCTGATATTAGAAAAAAATATCACAAAATGCTTTTATGGACCTGCCATACTTCCATCAACAGAGAAACAACAAAAAATCAAATACATCTAGAAATATATCAAGAATAACAAATGCTGTTCGTGGTTTTTGATATCTGCTTAAACATCCTGGATCAAACGGTGAACTATCTAGCTCTAGCTTCATATCTGTGCATCACATCTTGATGCTGGACGGAAGGAGATCCACAAGTATAGTGTAGAATATTGTCACATACATCCAACATGTCACTACATGTTCCCTATTTCTTCAATCAGATGTCTAAATTTTAGACACTGAATTTACAAGGGTGGTACATGTTGGTATTCAAAGCCTGTCGAACATATGAACATTAAATAAAAGATTAAAAATAAGGAAATACCATCACCTGAACAAACCAATAATCTGCAGAGATATTGTTGAGAAGAACTTAGTTCCATCTGCTTGTCAACAACAATTGTCAAAACAGAAACAGATTATAGTGAGACACTGAAAATATACATTGTATTTGGCATATTGCCACAAAAATCATATTTAAGTTGTTCAATGTCTTGGAATGAGATAGCCAGACATGTGTCATTGTACCAGGTTTTTGGTCTGATTTCTGATTTCGAGTTAAAGTTGATTATGCAATTTTCCTGTGTATCAATACATGTCTCTTCATGTAATATTGACGCAAACTGACATACATAGATTTCACAAAGGTCGTCCTTCTGAATCAGTTGTCATGTAATAACACTGGTTTCATCAGGTACATCAACAATGATTCTTCTAGGTATTCAGAAGTCGAAGCAGTATGAATGGATAACAATGTATGGATGAACAAGTTCCTTCTTTCTTTCCTTCAGAGTAGGTTATTTGCTTCATAACGGTGAACCTTTGCTGAAAGATGTTGTTCCTCCATAGATTGGCATCCTTCCTTAACACTGGTTCTGATGAACATTGGGTTTCAAGACTGTTCATGCATTTGTGATTTCTCACTTAACACAAAGATTTAAATAATAATTAATTAAGATCAATATCAATGATAATGAAGATTTCTCAAAACACAAAGCGAGACAACAAAAAATGAATCAGCTTTTGATTTCAATACTAATGTGCCTTTAATAGATTCTGTCACATACTGAAGGAAACAAATAAGGGAACACCACTTCATGGCAGTGGTACCTTTATTTATTCTCAGATTACCTCCCACAGTGGTAGCCAAAGCTGGTGATGAAAACTGGAAAATATTAAAGGAACACTTGAATTTTCCTGTGTTCCTTTATTTGTTACTCTCAGTATATATGTTGTCTTGACAAACGGTATTGCATTACTCACCATGATGGCCAGAATATACTGTTTATATAAGTAAACCAGGTAGCTGAACTTATATGTGAATGAACTTCCTTATCATCAGATTACACCCATACATTTTCAATTCCCATTATCATACAAATGTCAAAAAGGACTCAGACAGTTATCATAATATACAATGTCAGAGACAGAAGGCTACCAGCAGTGATCAACATCTGAAACAGATTCAACTTGGCTGGAAATTACCTGAATGGATCATTGAATCCCACTTGTGACACCAAGTGTTTGTGAAAATGGGCAAATTTGTCCTATCTCCTCGGCAACCATCACCCATACTGACCTAGCTAGCTCTTCTCAAAGTAACAGCTGATACATTTGGGGATTCACAATCTTTGGTTGGGCAATTAGTCCTTCATCAAGTAATAATTCCTGATAAAAATGTTAGTTAGAAGTAAGCAAAGACATACTGTAATGCTGAAAATGAAAACATAAACAAAAGAAAAGCAGGTGATAGTTCAAACAATGGCTAAGCCAATCCCTTGTCTGACTCAGCAGAGGAGGAGGCGCTTGTCGGTCTCTTCTTGATCGACCCTATGGATGTCCTTGACCCAAAACTGTCCTTGACCTCCAGTTTGGGTTTGTTCGATACTGATGGATGATTGCCCAGGTCATCCGAACTCATCATCTGAAGTGCTGCAAACACACATATCTTCATCATCTTTGTATCTAGAAATATGTACATGATACAGTGTCTAAAGCATGGCTATATTGTACAAGCTGATAATACATCTTCCTAGGAACACAGTGACAACTAGCTGCATAACTATGTCAGAACTGTCACAGATTTTCAGAAATGTTAATAGCAATGACAGTTGGATTTTGTTTTGCTTTTAAACCACTATCATACTTTTGCTAATTGTCAAATTTGTCTAAAACTGAAGTAATTTTAAGACAGAGCAGATATACGATGAAAATTTGTTCTAGCAGCTACAAAAGATAAGATTTCTTGTCCAAACTGTATAACATTTGTGTTAGTTCCACAGACAAAATACGTCAAATTTTCGTGATGTAAAAATATCTGTCAATTTTATAAAAATGTTTCATTATCACAGTTGCCATTTTCAGAGGTCAAATAGGGCTTCTATTTTAATACCTGGACATAATTTCATTGAACATGAGTGATACTGTTTGACCACTTTGCATTTGGGGCAAGTAACAGAGGACAATAGTATGTGTAAGTATCTCCTCCCACAACTTGCTCTGTCACTACTGTTTAACATAATGGGAATGACCTGTGTAAGTGACATGGGGAACTGAACCTTTCTGTTGGAATGATTGAAGTTAACTTTGAATCCTTCAGATGAGGTGACCCAAAGACCAAGAGTTACCTACCCTGATCAGCTTCGTCCCACGTGTCTCTATCAGCAGCATGGTCACGGATATACTCCAGCACTTTGTTCATCTTCACTTCTTTAGCTCGACATCTTTAAAAAGAAAAAAACATCAGGTAGTAGCCTCCCCTCACAGTCACCAGGTGGTAGCTATCTCACCCCACTGTCATCAGGTAGTTACTATCTCACCTCACAGTCACCTGGTGGTAGCTATCTCACCTTCCACTGTCACCAGGTGCTAGCTATCTCACCCCACAGTCATTAGGTGGTAGCTATCTCACCCCAAAGTCACCACCTGGTAGCCATCTTACCCACAGTCACCAGGTGGTAGCCATCTCATCCACAGTCACCAGGTGGTAGCTATCTCACCCTCCACAGTCACCAGGTGGTAGCTATCTCACCCAACAGTCACCAGGTGGTAGCCATCTCACCCCACAGTCACCAGGTGCTAGCTATCTCACCCCACAGTCATTAGGTGGTAGCTATCTCACCCCACAGTCACCAGTTGGTAACCATCTCACCCACATTCACCAGGTGGTAGCTACCTCACCCTCCACAGTCACCAGGTGGTAGCTATCTCACCCAACAGTCACCAGGTGGTAGCCATCTCACCCCATAGTCACCAGGTGGTAGCTATCTCACCCCACAGTCATCAGGTGGTAGCTATCTCACCCCACAGTCATTAGGTGGTAGCTATCTCAACCCACAGTCACCATGTGGTAGCCGTCTCACCTAGTGGACATTCTTTGTACAATAAGCCAAGAGAGACAAAGAGATGATAATCACATGAACAATGCCCTCTTGGTTGCAGGACTACTGTAAACTGAAGTATAGGAGTTAAGACATGGAGAGGGCTGTAACAAGTTCAAGAGCAAACACTATTGTTTATCAAATGTCCTCTTTTCCTATGTGAGGCTACTTACTTGAGTTCCTGTGTCTCCATCATACAGCAGATGATCCTGGCCACCACACGCTGCAGCCGTGGGTCACGGGTCTTCACAAACTGCTCCAGCGCATCCCGGATATTGTCCTGGTCCAGCAGCTGCTGACACGTCTACAACACCATCAGCATGTTATCATCATGAGTTTCACTTTTCGCCTCTTTTATTCCAGCAATATCACAGTTGGGGACACCAGGAATGGGCTTCACACATTGTACCCATGCGACGAATCAACCTGAGCCTTCAAGTCAATGCTTTAACCACAAGACTACCCCAATGCCTCTTCAACATTTTATAACCTTCTGACTGACACAGGCTGTAAACACATCTGGAACAGCACCAAAATGTTCACTATCAGTACAGCCGCAGGTAGGTTAGTGATTCCTCCACCAGTTTTCTATATTGTCTCCAGAACTGACACACACATTAAGGTACCAGTGATGAAACTGACTGCTTCCTGCTATTTGTTTGTTGTCTATCACCACACTCAGCAATATTCCAGCTACAAAGTGTCAAACTGTAAATAACTGAGTCTGGACCACACACATCCAGTGGCTAGTGTACATACATCTTGATATGGTCAGGTGACAACACATACCTCCTTGTTCTCTGCATAGTAGATGAGTATCTTGGCAACAAGCAGGTAGTTTCGTTCATCCATGGAGCGGAATGGCAGCTGCAGCAACAGTTGCAGCAAGTCCCCCTGCACAGTACACAGCAGAGAACATAGGATACAACATTATACAGGAAATAATCACATTCAGATTCTGTTTACTGTGATCTACTTCCTGTTACTATAGCAATACATCTAACGAGTACCTGAGTAATGGTGTTCTTGTCGTCTGTGATTCCATCATGTAGAACATTAATTACAAATGTGTATCATTTTAATCCTCAAAAAGAACCTCTCTTTTAGGTCAGATCCCTGAGATTTTCATCCAGGATTACCAATAAAACCAATAAAAGAAACAGTTAATAAGCTAAGTAATTGTTTGTGATACGTTCATGCAGCAAATGGCACACAGTGCTCTGCAGTAACAGTGGGTTTTGGGGGCACTGTGCAAACAATGAGGAACCTTAATAACTCTTAGTACAGTATTTGTAATTAAGCAGACAGAACTATCTGCAGTAAACCATGTCAATCACGAACACAGTAATAACAAACTGACATACAAACTAAATAAATGCGCCACCATTTGTGTACAAAAGACTTTATTTGTAGGACATGATGTACTAATGTCAGTGAAGTTACAAACCTGAGCACAGATGGTTTCAGCACTTTCAATAGCCATCAGCTCCAGAGCCTGCAGAGCATCTCTTAGTGTGTCTGAATCATTGCTTCGACACAGCTCCGTCAGTGCCTGTGCTGGTAAACACAGGAAAACATAGAACACTGATCAACACAGGTAAACTGGGACTACAAAATAGGTCCACCTAAAACCTTACATCAGTCCAGGGCATTATCTATTTCTGTCAGACTGAACCCGTGGAGATGAAATAGGATTTACAGTCATGTTCAATATGACATCACCTCTATGGTAGTGTGCGTGTTATACGTGTTAGTCTCTGCTTTCACTGGCTCAGACTAATGTCACTGTTTATAATGTTAGTCCACTGTCATCCAATCCCAGGATATCACAGTGATGCCCCACTAAGACACGTTACACTAACTCTGTGCCAACCTGGTGATAAAAGTATTCGCTCATCACACTAAAGACCACCATGTTCAATTCTGTACAAAATGTGAAACCCATTTCTGGTGTCCCTCACTGTGATATTGTTGGAACATCGATAAAAGCGGCCTAAAAATGAAATCACTCGCTCATTGACTAACTGACTGACTGGGTCAAGCAGTTCCTGTTTATTCCCTTCATGACAAACCTAAGACAGGGAATCATCCTGTATCATCTTTTAACAAGTCATGATGTGGCCAGGGATTGAAGCACTGGCTAGGTCTCCAGGCAGACACTCAACCACCAGACCACAAGGGCAGGTCAGACTGATCAAAATGACAGAGTAAAGCCAGTACTCATTAGTTCTGTCACTCAGTTTTGACAAGACTTGAATAATTGGCCTGTCCCTCTAGACTCGTACCTGGAATGTTTCTGGCAGTCAACTGGGCCCTGATTTCGGAATTGATAGCCAGTTCATTGAAAATACTGGCCACAGATTGCTGACAGGTGATAGTTCCATTACGTGCAGCATGGGCTAGGTCCTCTAAACTGAAATATATACATAACAGGCATTTTCACATGAAATAAATGAAAGACTTTCCTAATATGGGTAGAGTATTATGGATTCAGTCATCTTCCCTGGTGATAATCCATCCATGGATAGTGTGATCCACACCTGGGTAGAATCATAGGGTCTTCCTTTATGATCACCCATCCATGGATAGTGTGATCCACACCTGGGTAGAATCATAGGGTCTTCCTTTATGATCACCCATCCATGGATAGTGTGATCCACACCTGGGTAGAATCATAGGGTCTTCCTTTATGATTACCCACCCATGGATAGTGTGATCCACACCTGGGTAGAATCATAGGGTCTTCCTTTATGATCACCCATCCATGGATAGTGTGATCTACACCTGGGTACAGTGTTTGCAATACTTTAATTTACCAACTGGCCATCAGGGCCTGCTGCTATCTGCAGGCATTAAAATCTACAAAACAAGATACACTAAAAGAAGATAAACTACACTGTACATTTTCACACTGATTCTACAGAATCAAGCAAATCTTATGGCACACGAGGATATCAATCAAGGGCCTCCCGGACGGTGATTATTTCAAGTGCTGCCAGGGTAGAGTCATGGGTCTTCCCTGGTGATCACCATTGGATAATGTGATCTGCACTGGGTAGAGTCACTGGATCTTCACTGGTGATCGCACATCCCAAAACCAGTGTCAGTCAGTTCAGACCTGAAAACGCTGTGCACCTATTCTAGCTTGCAAGCACCAATTTGCAACATGGACAACATCATAAAATCCATTGTCTATTTGTCCCATCAATAAAGCAGTAGGGGCCTCTCTTTCAGTAGCTGTCTTACCCATGGTCAGCAATGATGACACTCTTGTTCTCCTCAGACTGGTTGACGATGGTAAAGATGGTGGCAGCGGCGGCCTGCATCACGCGGGGACTCTGTGAGTGCAGCAGCGCTGTCAGTTTGCTCACACTGCCCATGGTCACAAATGTATCCTAGTAAATACACAGACATGTCAATTTTCAGTACAGCTTTAACTTTGTCCTTAAAGAAGGAGTGAATTTGACTAGACTGATTTGCTTCCTGAACCGAAGTTGCTTGCACAGCAGTATTTTGATAGGAATGGTACCTGCTTCCATGTTATGTTAATATTCATTTTCTGCAGCTTAGAAGATTCAGGTTTTATGACATTAAAACATACATGATTGTAACATATACATGGAATACTACCTGAGTTCTACTTATACACCATTCTTATCAAACTAGTTGGAAGTTCACTAACCGAAACCGGTTTATGAAAGAGGTTGCTGTTGTACTGTCTTCACAAAAGCATTTCATTTCACTATTCTTTATCATGACATTTCAGAGCTTATTCTTACTCCTTCATCAGGTGAAGTGGAACAAAAATTAGCACTGAAATGTCATGATAAAGAATAGAAATGAGTTGTTATGCATAAAACATTGTGATGAAGAATAAACAAAAGTCATCATCCATAAAACATGTCATGCGTTCATGAAGACTGAAAGATATACAATGATTGTACATGACTGTAACACAACACAACAACCCCCAGCCCAACTGCCCATCCCCTAAACGCTGCATCACCTGTATGGAGGGGATGGTGATGAGCTCGGTGATGGCCTCCAGGGCATGTTCCTGGGTTGACCCATCGTGCTGCAGGGACAGCGACATCAGGATGTCCAAGCTGCAACAACCATGGAATTGAACTTCTCGTTAATATCTTTACTAACATTTAAATTAATTCACAGTAATTATTGAATTGTCCCTTGATGGAAACATTTCATTCAGTGAAAGTACTGGGGTGATGAGTTTCATTTTTCTGAATTATGTTGATTTCATGAAATTATCCTTTTTCAGAGGCATCACATGCCTCAAGTTGAAAGATTACAGTGATTTCGTTTAATAACTGAAATCTTCTATTCAGTAATTATATGTGAAGTTTAACTGAAATATTACAACCTCAGACACCACATACAAACATCTAACACATCCTAATATTTCTATAGGACCTTTCTTGTATGATGTTCAAGAAGAACAAGTACCATAAAATGGGCTCCATACAGTCGGGGCACTATGATTATTGTTAGTCAATGTTACTATGGGAAATACAATAGTACTGATGCTGAGGTCACTTAAAGTGGAAAGGAAACAACACTGTAACATGAAGATAGCCTCACCCTCCTTCTGCAACAATCCTGAACTTATTGTCGTCATTAGCAGCTGCCATGATCGCCAGCTCACTTGATGCCTGCCGCTTCTCGTTCAGTCTGAATAGAGACAAACCTTGTAAAAAACACTGAATCTCAGTTATTCAATCAAAGCTACAACTTTTTGTTTGTAGTTTAAGGCCACACTCAGCAATATTCCAGCTATACCACAATAGACAGTAAATAACTGAATTTGGACAAGACAATCCAGTGATCAACATCATAAGCATTGCAACTGGGATATGATGACATGTGTCAACCAAGTCAGCGAGCGAGTCATGGGATAATGAAGACCAATTCTAGCCCAGATCTTCACGAGCAGAATGTGAAAATCAAAGAGTATAACATATCTGAGATACAGATGACATTTGGAAACTTTTGTATGACAGAAAGTGTGAATGACAAAAGAATGACAAAAACAGTATGGGAATAATAAATGACATATAAGAGCACAATAATTCCTTGACAGGAGTAATAAGATCGTGCTTTGTGAATGTTTTAGCATTTGGATTTGCTGAATTGAAAATATCCATCTCAAGACAGAATAATAATAACAGCTATTGACCAACCAAACCAACATCCAAATACAAGAAGCAAAATCAAGAACCTTCAGAACAGTTCCTCATCAATAACATTTAATGATTTAATATAGCCCACCTTGTGGTCATCAGTGCTGATACAGGTCATAAGTCAGATAGACCCTTGACAATGTCAGTTTGTAATAAACTGCAATACAAACAAGTTAAAATATGGCAATATAATGTAATACTACTTCCAGGTCTGTGCACAACCCTCAAGGACCAGGTTCACGGATACTTGGACCTGTACTTCTATTGATGACACAGGGCTCATCAGCCTATCAATTAAAAAGTGTGACCATCAAGCCTAAGATTCGGGTCAAGATGGGCTTAAGTCAGTGGGGTGATATGAGAGGTAATACCTACAAAATGTAGGCAGGAAACTTGTGTGTGCAGTGTACATACTTCCCATCTTTGGCAGCCAGAATGACTTGGTCAATGTCTCTCTCCTGTATCAAGTTCTTCTCAATTCTATCACCCATCTGAAGTAAAACCAGTAAAGTTTTCAAAACAAATGTTATTTAAAACCTTTTCCTGAACAATTTTAAATAGCAATATTGATGCTATTCTCTGCACTTAAATTCAACATTATTTTAGTTGATGATGAAGCTGTAATATCTATTAACAGCAAAGAGAACACAGAGAAGGTTGAGTGGATGAGTGAGTTTAGTTTTTTGCTGCTTTTAGGAATATTCCAGCAATATCACAATGGGGAACAGCAGAAATGGGATTTACACATTGTACCCATGTAGGGAATGAAACCCTGTGAAGCAGGTCATTTCTTTCCTGGTCTAAACTGTCCATGGGGAGAATCTGGCCAAGGCCAAACTTTGCCTGGTGAAGTTTTGGCCTAGTTTATTCTTATCCCGGAAAGTTTGGCATTGGCTAAAGTTTCCCCCTGTTTAAACTAGGATATTTTGTTCTGTTTTCTATGAAAATGGGGAGATTCTGGCTTGGCCCCATCCTTGCTCTTATATCAAAAGGGATGATTCTGGCCTAGCTGGTCTACTTTCATATCAAAGAGGGGAGATTCTGGCCAAGCAAACACTATAACCTCTAAGCTAAGGACTTGTATCTTCGCCAGCACAAGTATCCGGCTTATCCACTTGGTGGGGCAGCTACGTATTGTTTGCTACATTGACTTACCTCCAGTTTGAAGTTGCCCAGCAGCACCCATGCCAGGATCCCGGACACCAGGAACATGAGGGCTTGGACGGTGAAGAACACGGCCGTGTACACCTTCTGATGGGAACATTCATCCACAAACTCAGCACAACCATGACCCTGAAACCAGTGGAGTGTTACATTCAGACTCTTGAATTGTGTTGAATATCCATGTGAATATTAATAGTAGTTCCTCAAACAACTCACTATGTATAAACATCCCTCTTATAAGTAGTAATACCTACTGCGATAGTAAAGAGACAACAATATATGGACTTGATAACAATTCTGAAATAGGTAATGCTTAACATTTGTATTATAATGGTTTCATTACTCTTTCTGAACTCTCAGACACATGGTGTTCTGGGTCAGAATTGATCTTTAACAACCCATGCTTGCTGGAAGAGGTGACTTAAATGGGATTGGGTGGTCAAGCTTGCTGACTTAGTTGACATGTGCCATCGTGTCCCAGTTGTGTGGAATGATTCTCATGCTGTTGATCACTGCACCATCTGATCCAAACTTGATTTTTACAGATTGCCGCCACGAAGCAGGAATATTGCTGAGTGTGATGTTAATCTACAAACCCACCAACCATATCATACTTTAGCCATATATTGAGACTAGCAGATGTTTCAAGAGGTATACCTACAATGACAGTTATCCACTGTGCAGCAGCCAGGTAGAGTGCTACAGCTGTAAATGTCAGGGAGACAATTCCAGCACAGCAGCAGAAGATGTTCCGACTGGAAACAGATAGATGAAAAGTTTATGCAATAAAATCAACAAAGATGCATGAGTGAGTGAGTAAAGGAGGGAGGGAGGGAGGGAGCTGAGGCTGCCTGAGGGTATATACCAACAGCAAACATATTAAACAACATCACTTAGTACAGTGTATTTGAATATAGTTTACCAATTAATGGCTGTTTCTTTATATTTTGTGAGTTATTCACCAGTCATTTGAGTCAAATGCCAGATTACCCCCATTATATTATAATTACCTCACTCAGTTGAATTTCTACCAATAGCTACTGGGTTGACTAGGTGCTGACCCATCTAACAAGGAAAGCTGTTTTAACCCCTGTAAATAGAAGCCCAGACTCCAGCCCCCAGACATTTTTGCTTGGAGGACAATTTCTCCTGTTGTGTTATATCACCTGTTATCACCAGGTTATTTTCCTTTTCCAAATTTCCATTCCCACGTGGAACCATTCTCTTCCCACAGAGGTACTCCTGTCATATCTTCCAACACAACCTCTGTTCCAATACACCCATATTTCCCGGTGCCCATAAAATCCCCTAGCTGCCAAAAATCGCAACACAAATTATCTCCCTAATTCTGTCCAATCAACTCAGATCCAATATGATGGCCACTTAGTTGACTTGAAGAATGTGCAGAGGACAGATTCAGTATTTCATGTTTAACAAGAAAGCAGAAATTTGCACAGTAGAAAATGTTTTTGTTGATGTGCCACTTGAGTCAATTAATGAATAGCTTGTCTGTTGTCAACGAGGAGGGTGAAGAAGCCATTGATCAGTATTCACATGACTGGGTTCTGTCTAGATGAAATGTGCTGGGGAAGAGGTTCTAGTTTTCCCGAAGCATGTGGAAATTACAGAGTCTGTGCAAACAACGTCGCTGACTGCACAACTAAATTTGATTGCAACCAATCATGAATCCATAAAGCTGACACACCACGAAAGGATCAATTGTTAGAACAGAGGTTACGCAGGTGTAACCTCTTTGGGAAATGTCACTGGGATGAGAATGACGTGGATCCAGAAATAACAATTCTTGATTTAAAACGAAGTGCAGTGGTTATACTTGTCTTACTAGTATGTGTAGTTGCCGACGAAGCCCCCAATCCTTGTGTACGATGGAGAATACCATGCTGCCAGTACCAGACTGGCTCCCACCCAGAACACAGCATACCAGTGCACAGTGAAGACAGAGAGGACCATGAGTACCAGATGGAGGAACAACAGAGTCTGAAATACAAGCAGCATCTCAACACAGTGTCTGTCATAGCAATCACCATATAGCGACAGTATCTTGAAAGGTCAATTTTCCACTAAAGTACCGTCCCAAAAGTGGAACAATTTGCAGATAGGTTCACTTAATTTAGGTAATATATTAGACTCAGGTGGTTGGCGATCAACCTCTTAAATCTTAAAGGTCACATGCAACACAAAACACAACTTCACAGATTCTGATACCTTTTGGTATGGACTTAGTATGTCAGAAGCAAATTATCAAAAATGCAAATGCAACTTATTAAGTTGAAAAAGACTCAAAACAACCCCATGAGATTGGACTTCAAATGATTCCCTAATTTCACCCTAGCACAGTGGTTTCAACAGCTGCGCTGTGCTGCGCCCATAGTGCATGTACAGTGATTAGGTTCAGGTGACTTGAAATGAGAAGGTGACTTGTAAAAACACAGCAAGCGATGCATGCAAGGATTTTTGCTGGGGTCTAAGTTTGTGAACAAGACATGTTCCTTGTGAGTACAGGCATCATGGGCCTGCAGTGACAAAAATACACTGGTCCCATACTTGAACATTTCAAAAAAATGAGCATTTGAAACGCTAATTTCATTGCTAAAAATTGCTCAGCTTGAAAACTGAATTTTTTAATATATGTCTTTGGAAACATAGAAAAATGCATGTTGATTGTGACAAGTGTCTGTTTTGTGACACCTATGTGTCTGCCTGCCTGTCTGCTAATCACAATCTGTAAAACACAACTTCAATCATTGACCTCATGCAATTTGAACTTAACACCTACCAGGCTATACAGAATACAAATTCATTGATGTATGGCTTGTGCACTCAAATTCTGTCTCTGTCACATTATGTAATTACACAGACAGGCAGGTGTGATACTTGTAGTGCAAACTCACATTGTCAGTTTCAAGTTCTGGTTTGTACACCGACGAACGACAGTTTCCAGTCTTGCAGTAGTTCACCATATTTGTTGATTGGATCAAAGGCAAATGAAGAGAGCATGTGCAGTGGAAGCCCTCTAAACCAGCATGCATTGGGACTGGCATAATATGCCGAGATAGTGTGCCGGTTTAGGTAACTTTTCCCTTTCAAACCTGAGAATAATATTCCGTAATCCACTGTGTTGTTACTACACATTCCGCTAATCTTCAAAGTCATCTTGACACGGGAGTCCCCAATTAATTTAATATGTCACGTGACACATGCCGCTCACCAATGTATCTAACCTACTTATGCCTAACCACCATACGTAACTGTAATCCACTGTGTTGTAACACTTCATACACTTTCAGCCAATTGGATGCTGGTTTTGTGAGTTCTGAAGTATGGAGTGGCCTTACGCCAGATTAGAGGGCGTGCAAATGGTCATAAATTAACTAGTTACTTCCGGGACCAAATTCTAGTGCCAATATTGAGAGCATTCCAGATAGGAGGGATGCCTGTTTTGAGGGCTTCCACTGCATTTACAAAACCCAGCATCTCTATATACATTTCTATATTGATAACAAATTCTTCTATTGTATATGATATGACACTTCAGTATGCATTCTTATACCCTTATCACTCATGTTTGTCAACAGTAAATGAATCCATAGCGAAACATCGCATCATATACAATAAAAGTAGTTGCTATAAAAAATCTTACTTTTTATTACTCGCCATACTTCTAACATGCCAATCAAACCGATCTTCTCTAAATACACACAATAAGCCCTCAGCGCATCAGCAAATGAACCAGCCACTGAAAAGTCTTTGTTACACTTGAGTGCACACCTGCTCACTTTGACTGGTTTCATTTCAAGGAATGTAAACCCAAGTAAAAAATATTGCACTTTTGATTCATGATTGTTTGATTATAATTTTGTTTATTTTTTAATCACAATCAGCAATCTATATTACATGCCATTAATATGTGATAATTCTGTTTTAATTATGTTTGTTTTTTTGGTTGCACGTGACATTTAACATATTTACATACGGTACCAGTATGTGTTAAAGACGTTCCATTATCATCAGCATAGAAGAAGGAGATAAGCATAATAAGCCATAGTCAGGATAAGGTCAAATTTGGACCTTTTAAACACATTCTAAACAACTAGGTGGACTGAGCACAATGTGGGCGAAGTGTTTTTCCCGTGGTCACAGGACAGTAGGAGCCCAAGGTCACAACTTTTTGCTGTCTCCACCAGGATTTGAACCAGACCTTTGGCATGAGAGGCCAGCATGTTAACCACAACCACTAACCACAATACCACGGCTCCAGCAAGCAATACATGTAGCTACACCATCAAGGTCACATGCAACCAAAAAAATCAAACATAATTAAAACACAATTATCACTTATTCATGACATATAATATACATTGCTGCTTGTAAAAAAACAAATAAACAAAATTATAAGTGTACAATCGCGATTCAAAGTGCAATATTTTGTGCTTTGGCTTATTTCCCTCGAAACGAAGCCCTCGAGAGACCAAACCCAGTCATAGCGGGTGGCTGAGCACTCAAGTGTGGAAGACGGCATCTGAATGGCTGGTTCATTTGCTGATGTGCTGAGGGCTCATTGTGTGTACAGAAAGATGATCTGTTTGATGGGCATTATAGAAGTATGGTGAGTCACAAGTAAGATTCTTTACGAATAACAACTCCTTTTACTGTACTTGATGTGTCGTTTAAGTATGGATTCATATACTGTCACAAAGAATCATATACACTAGAAGAAGTTGTTATCCATAAAGAATGTATATAGAGATGTCGGGTTTTGTAAATACATATTCTCTGAATTTGTGTTCGATCCAATCAAAAATCATCTCAGTAGAGATGGTGAACTACTGTGTGGTTGAAAAATGCCATTCGTCCAAGTACAAAGCAGAACTTGAAACTGACCAGAGTTTGCACCAGTTTCTGTCAGATCCAGTCATCCGAGAAAAATGGATGTAGTGTGTCTGCAACCCACAGACATAAAAACATGTCAAGTGTTCAAGTATCACACCTGCCTAATTACATAATGTGGCAGAGACAGGACTCGGCATTCTCTTCCCACAGAGGTTACTCCTGTCATATCTTCCTACGTAACCTCTGTTCTAATATAGCCCTTTCATGGTGCGAGTGTTCAAGACTCGCGATTGGAGGTGTTTAGATTTAGTTGTGCAATCAGAGGCATTGTTTCAAGAGTGATCATTGTAAGATCTCGGTAATTTCCAAATGCATCAGGAAAACTTACCACTACCATTTTTTGTTTGTACAAACACATTATGGCAACTGATCCGTGCACTCTCTATTGCCAGTTTCTGATTTTCAGTTAAATGTGGAATACTGAATCTTTCCTTTGCACATTGATGAACCAACTCCATGGGGGCCGTCATATTGGAGCTAATTTAACATGTGTTCTGGGTGGATGGTAACAAGGGAGATAATTCCTGTTGCGATTTTTTGCTGCAAGGGGATTTCTCAATGACCAGGAAATATGGCCATATTAGAACAGAGGTTACGTAGGAAGATATGATAGGAGTAACCACTGAGGGAAGAGAATGAGGACTCGGGTGCACGAGTTATAAATCAATTTATTTTGTTTATGGCATATAACCTCAGATGTGGTCAGTGATTGAAGCTGTGTACTGCATGTTGTCTTTAACAGTTAAGCAGGCAGACATGTAGGTGTCAATAAACCAGACATTGAGCTTTCTCTGTGACAGAGGCTGCTTACCACAATTAACAAGTTTTTTTATGTACCGAGTAGATTATTTACTTGTTTGTGTGCACAACCAAGATAAGACTACTGCTCACAACCTCATACGCCAGGCATGCATAGTCTGTTTCAAGCTCTGCGAACCTATTCACTGCGCGTGCATTATGGGCACAACTACCTTTTCCTCAGCACTGGAGGAAATTTAATGAATCTTTTGAACTTAGATTTACGGGGGGGGGGGGGCAGGTCATCAGATTTTTTTCAGCTTTATAGGCTGAACTGGCATTTTTGATGATTTGGTTTGGTAAGTGCATACCGAAAGGTATCAGAATCCACAAAGTTGTGTTTTACATTACATGTGACCTTTAAGGACATCAACAAGCAGCATCGTGTCCTAACCACATTTAAAGAAAGCTACATCTAGTCACAATGTCTGTGACAAAGAGCAGTATCATGGCACAGTATCTGTCAGGGCAATCAATCATCTTACAGCAAAATTTGATACCATGGTTCCATCAAATATCTAGACACATTTTTATCCAAAATGTCAGAAACAGCAATTTAAATACTATAAAATCTTTAGTTGAAGGTATCATAAGCTTTCATGCACATTTTGTGTCCATAAGTGCAAAATTCTGTCTTACTTTAAAGTCATTCAGAATTCTCTCTCTCCAGTCCAAATGCTTGATTTCAGAATACAAAGCTCTCTTCACATTGGGCGGCTGCCCTGGGCTAAACTCCAAGTTGACAGTGCTACTAGTCATTGAAATGGTGTCAAAGGAGGCCTGCAAATATATTACAGCTCAGTTATCATTTTATGTAACTCAAAACAATGTTATCATTTTATGTAACTCAAAACAATGTAATATTTCAGATTAACCATGTACTCTCCTACCCAGGAGAGTGATTAGAGCATGGCAGTGTGCTCTGGGGCACAAGGGGCACTATGGCAGGAAAGAGGAGGCAAACCAATGGGTGAGTGAATTTACGTTTGCGTCTGGGGGCAAAGGCACATACCATTCATTGATTCAAAGGGAAGGATAAGAAAAAATACAAAGTTTAGAAATGTGGACAATTGTCATAACATGGTTTGGTAAGCATTGGATTAACACAAGATAATCACCTCTGGTTTCTTGGACATGGGAACCATCTTGATGACAGAATTGTCTACTATGTCATACTGGTCAAGTGTGTGGGCATCCCGGAGAAACTGTCCTTTGTGTCGCAGTCGGAACTGATGTGTTTCTTTCCCAATGTTGTACAAGATGTGCAGTAGCTGGGCCCGGACTCGAGCCACCTTCTCCTCTCCTTTCACCACCACTACAAATGTCTTGTGCTGGAACAAAGATTCACAGTTACACAAGCAGTACTACACAGACTGTTCCCAAACACTTCACTACTGAGTTTAACTTTTTGCATTAAGTAACTGCTGATATAGTCCCAAACATTGAGTCAACCACTGAGATAGTCCCTAAAGACTTCACTACTGAGTTGAACAATATCTATCAAAATTATCTCAAATGCTTTACTATTACTAGGATACTCTCTAAACATGTGACTATTATTGAGTTAAAAACTATGCTACCAATGCACACTATACAGTTCCACAAACTTACACACTACACATCTCACAAACTATACTACAACTAACATTATACACTAAACAGTTCACTGCTTCTATTAGTTACACACTACACATCTCACAAACTATACTACAACTAACATTATACACTAAACAGTTCACTGCTTCTATTAGTTACACACTACACATCTCACAAACTATACTACAACTACATTATACACTAAACAGTTCACTGCTTCTATCAGTTACACACTACACATCTCACAAACTATACTTAGTAACAACTAAATTACACACTAAACAGAGTTCACTGCTTCATCAGTTACACACTACACATCTCACAAACTATACTACAACTAAATTACACACTAAACAGTTCACTGCTTCATCAGTTACACACTACACATCTCACAAACTAGACTACAACTAAATTACACACTAAACAGTTCACTGCTTCATCAGTTACACACTACACATCTCACAAACTATACTACAACTAAATTACACACTAAACAGTTCACTGCTTCATCAGTTACACACTACACATCTCACAAACTATACTACAACTACATTATACACTAAACAGTTCACTGCTTCTATCATTTTAGTTACACAATACACATCTCACAAACTAGACTACAACTAAATTACACACTAAACAGTTCACTGCTTCTATTAGTTACACACTACACATCTCACAGGCTATACTACAACTACATTATACACTAAACAGTTCACTGCTTCTATCATTTTAGTTACACACTACACATCTCACAAACTAGACTACAACTAAATTACACACTAAACAGTTCACTGCTTCTATTAGTTACACACTACACATCTCACAGGCTATACTACAACTACATTATACACTAAACAGTTCACTGCTTCTATCATTTTAGTTACACACTACACATCTCATGGACTATACTACAACTACATTATACACTAAACAGTTCACTGCTTCTATTAGTTACACAATACACATCTCATGGACTATACTACAACTACATTATACACTAAACAGTTCACTGCTTCTATTAGTTACACACTACACATCTCACGGACTATACTACAACTACATTATACACTAAACAGTTCACTGCTTCTATTAGTTACACAATACACATCTCACAAACTATACTACAACTACATTATACACTAAACAGTTCACTGCTTCTATCATTTTAGTTACACAATACACAACTCACAGACTATACTACAACTACATTATACACTAAACAGTTCACTGCTTCTATCATTTTAGTTACACACTACACATCTCATGGACTATACTACAACTACATTATACACTAAACAGTTCACTGCTTCTATTAGTTACACACTACACATCTCACAGGCTATACTACAACTACATTATACACTAAACAGTTCACTGCTTCTATCATTTTAGTTACACACTACACATCTCATGGACTATACTACAACTACATTATACACTAAACAGTTCACTGCTTCTATTAGTTACACAATACACATCTCATGGACTATACTACAACTACATTATACACTAAACAGTTCACTGCTTCTATTAGTTACACACTACACATCTCACAAACTATACTACAACTAACATTATACACTAAACAGTTCACTGCTTCTATTAGTTACACACTACACATCTCACAAACTATACTACAACTACATTATACACTAAACAGTTCACTGCTTCTATCAGTTACACACTACACATCTCACAAACTATACTTAGTAACAACTAAATTACACACTAAACAGAGTTCACTGCTTCATCAGTTACACACTACACATCTCACAAACTATACTACAACTA